>NC_057801.1:360253443-360258006 GCF_018294505.1 Triticum aestivum | reverse complement strand
CTTTGGGTTTTGTTTAGATCAAAAGTTCGCCATAGCTGCAACTTCGCGTACTTCGTTTGTGTCCAACGACCAGATAAAGGCGTCACAGAACCCCACCTTGATCAATAAAGCTTTCATCTTATATTCGCAATATCCAGATTGCAATCTCAGTTTCTTGCTTGTTCTTCGTTTGCTCGCAGGAAACAGACCCTCGTGGCTAGGTTGATCATGCTCCGGCGTGGTTAATAACCTCTCGGAGTTGGTTTAGCGATTGCTAAGGCGCGACGTCCTCAAACGTTCGTAGTCGGATCTTCAAAGTCGACTTCCACCAAAGCGATATCCATCATCTCATCGAAAGACGGGACATCTTTGCCTCTATCAAGTGGTATTAGATTTTCAGGTTGCTCGGTGAGATTTTACAGTTTTTTGTAGTTTAGATCGAGTCTGTTCTTCATACCTATAGTCTATGAAAAAGCCAACAAAAAAATTAGGGTTAGTTCATCCTATCCGAACAAGTCTGAGACTTTGCATAGTCTTTTCAGTATTTTGTGTTGTTGAATTTGCGGTTGCATCGTCGCATCAAGTTGCTGGTCTTAGCGTCTAGTCTTTTAGAGTTTCGAGTTCTGGTCATAAGTTGTCACACCGCCACCGCACCATCATCATCGCCCCTGCCACCTACCACCACCGCTCCGAATCCGTATCCTTATACCACCACCAATCCGTATCCATATACCACCACCGATCCATATCCATATACTACCACCGCTACCAGCACCGTTGCCATATACCACCACCATATATCCACCACCAATCCGAGTTCCTTGCATATTAGGTTTGTTCCGTAGATCCATCTAATTTCCGATTCGTGTTTCCTTGCCTGAGTAGGTTTCAAAAAAAAAAAGAGTCTGGAGACCCACGGGCAGTTTTTAGGCCAAAATTTTGGCGACCAAACATATTTTTTCCCTATCCTATTTTTAGGTAAAAAAAAGTCTGGAGATCCACGGCAGTTTTTAGGCCAAAATTTTGGCGACCGAAAATATTTTTTCCCTATCCTATTTTTAGGTCCCAGGGAGTGTTTTGAGTCACTCGCCATCATAGTGATTTTTTGTCGCACTTTTTCGTCGTCGTTGCCCTGATTTCCGAAAAAAAATTGTCAAAAAATATTTCATGCCCATCGTGTCAGTTTGACCTGGGAAGAGTTTTGAGACACTCACCATTATAGTGATTTTTTGCAAAAAAAAAGAGGAGCGCAAAAAAAAGAGCGAAAATAAATAAATTCCAGAGTGTGCTTCTCCCTTGTTTATGTGCAGCGCCGTGATTTTGTTAGTGTTCTAGGCTGGCGTCTCTAGCACGGTCTATGATGTAGGATGGAACCCTATAGAGAAGATCTTTCACGAATTGGAGGTTGAATCCCCAAGAACAAGATGAACAAAGGAGGGAAAACAAGAGGAGCACTCAAGAACAAGTCAAATCACACATCCACTAGACAATCAAACACATAAGATCCACAAGGTACATGAACAACAAAGGGAAATAAGATACATGGTAGAGTTCATCCCAAATCCTATGAAGGAGATGAGGGCTTGATGATCCTATGATTGGGATCCTTCTCCAAGAAGGAGGTCTTGAGCTAGGTCACTCCAAGAGAAGGTCTTGATCTCCTAGTGGAGTGGATCCATGGAGCAAAGCTCTCATATGTCTAACATATCCTTTGCTAACCCTAACAAATGGTCTAGGTACGGAATATATAGTCTTGGGGTCGAAGTGGGTGAAGAGGGGCTCGGATTGGGGATCACAGCCGCCCATCCTGATGAGCCCGTGGGCACGGGGTAAGTTGGGCCCGTGCGCACTGGGGTCCCGTGGGCACGGTACAGGCCCGTGCGCATGGGGTGCTCCAGCGCCAGCTCCCTGAGTAGTCCGTGCGCACGGGGTCTTCGAGGCCCGTGGGCACGGGGTCGCCTGGGAGGTGCAGATTTGGTCCTGTTGCACTCCTTCTTCCTCCTTGTGGCCTTGTGGTCCTTCTCTAACTCCTTTGGGGTGTCCCTCACCAGCTTGTGGGTGTCGGTCTTCATACCTAAGGACACATAGAGCACTTTGGTGAGGTAGCAAGCAAGTCCAATGGATATTCATGATGTTCTCGAAGAAGAGCGGGTTCACCTTAGTTCCGGTAGGTCCACTTGGGGCTTGATGTGCTATGAAGTTGTACATGGAGATGAACGTGGGATGCTCCGTATCATCTCCTCCCCCTTTGGAAAGATCCGACCTCGGATCGTAAACCGTATCGCCATGTACACGGTAGGCATGGTTGTACCATAGGTCGATGTCGTGGCACACCTCAACTTGAAGGTCCATAGGGTCCATCTCCAATGCCGGCCCTCCATCCAATAGATGTATCATGTAGACAACAAGAAGGAAACAACAATGAAAGCATGGCCCATCCAATATGCATATTTGAAGTTGGCTCAAAGGGAAGGAGTTCACCTTTAGGAGATTCTCACAAATGTTGGTGGTGCACATCATGTACGCCTTCACATAACAAAAATGTGTCTTTATGGTACCGCCTTGTGAATCCTTCAAGATGAAAGAACATGAGAAACACTTGGAAAAACAAATGAGGTTAGTGCAAAAGCAAGACCTATCATTCAAGGGGCGAGATACCCAACAAGTGTATGTATCATGCTTATCATAAGAAAGGACTGATAGAGGCGAGGGTCCCGATCTTTCGATGAGATGATAACTATCGATTTGGTGGAGACGACTTTGACGATCCGACTACAAACATGCACGACGTTGCGCCTTAGCAATCGCTAAACCAATCTCTAGAGGTTATTGACCACGCCGGTGCACGATCAACCTGACCACGAAGGTCTATTCCTGCAAGCAATTGAAGAACGAGTAAGAATATGATAAAGCAATCTGAATATTGCAAATATATATGAAGTATTGATAATGGTGGGGATTCGGAAGCGGTCTTGGTCTGGTCGTTGGACACAAACGAAGTACACGAAGTTGCAATGGCTAACTTTTAACTAAACAAATCCCAAGGAAAAGCTACTAGATGGATCTACTTATATAGGAGCAAGGGGTGGCGGCCAAGGAGGTGGGAGGACGTCCCAAGGCAGCCTAAAACTAAATCTAGGTCGTACAAGGCCAATGGGCCCAAGTGGAGGTGATGTAACACCTTTGGACTTGTAGTTTGACTCGGATTCTGCTGCAGCATCAGATTGTTTCGTCCACAACTCAACGCTCCGGACGAATTTGAAGGTGATTCCAATTGGGTTGGAAAGTGCACGAAATCTAGTTTCCAACAAAAAAAGAATCACCCAATTTGGAGTCCGTATGAAAAACTTGTGTGCGTTTTGAGTCAGATGTGTCTGTGCAGTCCGAATCTGAATCCAGAACGTGAGAGACTTGGACTCTATCTTCTCTTGGGCCAAAAGTGACGTGAGAGAACTTTTTGGACAGCAAATAAACATCTCTTTCTTTCTTATCTTCATATGTGGATTGTACAAATGTCCCATACACCTGCAATTAGACAAAACACAAAAGTGTGTGAAGTATTTTTGTTCTGGATAATATAAATAGATTATTGAATAGTTTGCACTAGAAATCACCTGACAAATATGCATATATGCAATATTTTTGGTCATATCCAAGGTAGTCATGTCCTCATCATCCTCCCCTTCTTGAAAATAAAGCCGTCCTCGGCGTTGCTTAATCTGAAATGTGGCTAACAAAAGAGACAAGGTGTACATGTTGTATATGTATATGTCATCCATTTTTACTTCCCTTGATTTTTGCATATATGACACATGAATAGATGAGTAACTTGCATAGTTCATAAAATCTAAAGCCAAAAAATTAGCACAAGAAGTAGAAGGCATGAAAATATTGCAACTCAGTTTGCACATATAAGTGAAGCTCTTATTCATTTCAAAAGATTGACAATGTTCATCATTAAACCATCCCAACATTGGTGAATAAACCTTACTTGCATCAAATTTACATGCTACAACATGCTTAAATAAGCAAACATGCAATAAGTCATTCACCACAGAATCATCACCAAGATTAGAGGTCATATCAAAATGATTAAACCTTGGTTCTTTTGCATCAATAGTTAATTCAATGGGTGCACTCAAAATTGTTGGTATTTCAGTTGTTTGATCACATGGCAAAGTCAAATTATCAACGTAGTCCTCTAAAATAGGTGGTGTGATCAAAGTAGTGGGTAGCTCATCAGATGGTGCATTCAAATTGACAAGGCATTCATCATTCTCATGTAGAGATGGAAGATCAGTACCTTTGTCATTACCTCTTATGATCAACTCAGATGATGTAGCCACTCTCGGGGGCGATGTGTCACATGGTGGAGGTGATGTAGTCCTGACAACAACGGATGTGGTTGTCATAGTATGCCTAGTAGTTGAAGGAACACTCATATCAACTCTTGGAATGTGCACCGTGCGCTTGTTCTCCTCGTGGCCAACACGTCGTTTTATTTCCTGTTCAGCTTTGCAAGCAAGATGAAACAAATGGTCCATAGGATAACACTCTTCATGAATTAGTATCTCTTGAATATCA
>NC_057801.1:360242350-360251854 GCF_018294505.1 Triticum aestivum | reverse complement strand
GGAGCCAAAACGGACTTCGTATGAGGAAGATACACCTGTTTTACTTAAAAAAATTGGATCTATCTAGAATCAATCTCGTACCTGAATTCGGATTGAAATCTGTTTTGCGCACTGTTCAGTAAAACAGGTGTATCTTCCTCATACGAAGTCAGTTTTGGCTCCGTGAGTACTCAAATTGAAGATAGCGACAAGCCGCATCTAAATGTCAGTCTGAGCCTTTGCAATTTTCTGTTTTGGATCTGTTCATCATTTATCCAAGCCAGTCTGAGCCTTTGCAATTTTCTATTCATTGCTTGCATAGTTGAATTATCGGTTGCATCGTCGTGTTAGTTGCTGGTCTTAGTGTCTAGTTCCTTTAGAGTTTCGAGTTCTGTTCACATTAGTCACGCCGCCGCTGCATCATTATCCCTTCCGCTGTCCACTATCCCATCCATTAATTTCCACCACGTGCTACGCAATGTTCATTGTCATAATCATAGTTGAGGTCATTCACATCTTCGCCTGATCCAATTTGCATCTTATCTAGTTTGTCTTGGAAAGAGGGAGAAAAAAAAAGAAGATAGAGAAAAAAAAGAGAAAAAAAAGGAAAAAAAAAGAAAAAGAGAGAGAAGAAAAAGAAAAAAAAGCGTGAAAAAAAAAGAGAGAAGAAAAAAAAATTGGATCTATCTAGAATCAATCTCGTACCTGAATTCGGATTGGAATCTGTTTTGCGCACTGTTCAGTAAAACAGGTGTATCTTCCTCATACGAAGTCAGTTTTGGCTCCGTGAGTACTCAAATTGAAGATAGCGACGAGCCGCATCTAAATAGTTGCAGAAGCTAGTTCAATATTTGACACCTCAAAATCGGCTTCTAAATAGGTCTTTTTGCCCTCCGAAGTTCGTGAACACAGCTTGTTCCAATTTTTCAGGCCAGTTTTAGACTTCTTTGACTCCTCATATCAACTCGGAATTGAGTGATTCTTTTTGCATTGGAAAGCTTGAGTTAGTAGCATTCTTTGAAAGAATTTATCAGAAAATTGTCTCAAACTTTTCAAGAGGAAAGTTGGAGAGAGAGTTGTTGTATATCCTGCTTGGCAGTTGTTTTTCATCATTATCTTCACTGCCGTTGTGATCTTCACTTATATCTTGCTGTCAAGAGCTACTTAGTATCCTTCATTGATGCTAGTTGTGCTACGCCATGACCTCATTAGTGTTCTAGGCTCGCATCTCTAGTCCGGTCTAGCCTAGGACCAGCATAGTACCGTCGTTGAGCGTTTATTCAACATTGCATCTTTAAATTGATTATTGCTAATCTTTTGCTACCATATATAGCCAACCCAGCTCCACATATTTCTACACCGTGTATACGTACGCTCCCCTGGCAATCGCTTTACTCAATATTCGGAATTACTTGACACCGCTGGTTGCCGATCACCGCCTGCTGCATGGTAAGAACTTGTAAGACATTGATATTTGCTTTACTGTGAGCGTTTTACCACCACATCCTAGTAGTTATAGGAACATTATTTTTGGGTTTTGTTTCTTGTTCTACTAATCATGACAGGATCCAGAGTCAATTCATGGGCTTTGTCGATCGCGGGAGACGTGCCACCACCTTTGCAAATACCACAACCGTCACGAGAGGTGCACAAACATCCAAATGCACATGATCAGGTTAATGTATCTATACCACCATTTAATGGCCGTTTTAAACCTGCTTTATATATTGAATGGGAGTTCGACATAAAAAATATATTTGCTTCCCATAATTTCGATGAACATCAAAAGGTTAAGGTTGCGGTTGGTTCTTTCACTGGTTATGCTTTGGTTTGGTGGAGTGAATATTGTCGGTTACACCCTGATTATATACCTACTACTTGGGATGATTTGAAACTTGCCATGCGACATACTTTCGTCCCTGCTTATTATACTCGTGACATGATTAAGGGTAGATATTCCTAAACTGAAATTGAATATTCCACCATTTGAGGGTAGATATGTTCCTGATATATATCTTACTTGGGAGTTAGAAACTGAACAACGATTTACATGTTTACAATATCCTGAGGAGAGACGAGTTGCTGCTGCTGTTTGTGCTTTCACTAGTTTTGCATGTGTATGGTGGTCTGAACATTGTAGATTATATCCTATTCCAACTACTTGGGCTGCTTTGAAAACTGCTATGCGTACGCGTTGGGTTCCACCATATTATCAACGTGAATTGCTTCAAAAATTGCAGCGTTTAAGACAAGGAAAAAATTCTGTAGAAGAATATTATCAGGAATTACAAACTGGCATGATTAGATGTGGTATTGTTGAGGAGAATGAAGCTATGCTTGCACGTTTTCTGGGTGGATTAAATAGAGAGATTCAGACCATTCTAGACTATAAGGAGTATACTAATATCACTCGTTTATTCCATCTTGCTTGTAAAGCTGAACGTGAAGCGCAGGATCGACAAGCATTGGGGCGAACTAACTTTTCTGCAGGCCGACCTTCATCATGGACACCACGTGCATCTTCTACTTCAACTGCACCAGCACCTCCATCAGGTGCCACCTCCAGCCGTGATACAAGAAAACAGGCACAACCACCATTATCTGCCAAGAGCGCACCTGCGGGGCCTACACAGCGTTCTTCTTCTTCCATAGCATCAACAGGGCACACAAGTGATATTATTTGTCGTCGTTGTAAGGGAGGAGGTCATTATGCGAGAGAATGCAAATCTCCGCGTGTGATGATTGCTACCGCGGATGGTGGATATGAGTCCGCTAGTGACTATGATGAGGAGACTTTGGCTCTTATTACACGTGAAGAACATGGTGGAGATGATTCTGATAATGAGACGCAATACATGGCTCCTGAAGACGCTGACAGGTATGAATGTTTAGTTGCTCAACGTGTTTTGAGTGTGCAGATCACACAAGCTGAGCAAAATCAGAGGCACAATTTGTTCCATACCAAGGGAGTTGTGAAGGAACGTTCTGTGCGCGTCATCATAGACGGAGGGAGCTGTAACAACTTGGCTAGCATGGAGATGGTCGAGAAGCTTTCTCTCACCACAAGACCACATCCACATCCTTACTACATCCAATGGTTCAACAACAGCGGCAAGGTTAAGGTAACACGTACTGTTCGTGTGCATTTTAGTATATCTACATATGCTGATTATGTTGATTGTGATGTGGTACCTATGCAAGCATGTTCCTTATTACTTGATAGACCATGGCAATTTGATAAAAATTATGTACACCATGGTAGAAACAATCACTATACTCTTGTTCCTAAGGATAAAAATATTACTTTGCTTCCTATGACTCCTGATTCCATTTTGAAAGATGATATTAATAGAGCTAATAAAGCAAAACAGGAGACGAATAAGAGTGAAAATCAGATTGTGGCAAAAGAATTTGAGCAACAAATGAAGCCTAATAATAAACCATCTAGTGTTGCTTCTGAAATTAAATTGAAAAGTGCATGTTTATTTGCCACCAAATCTGATATTGATGAGCTAGATTTCAGCAAATCTGTTTGCTATGCTTTTGTGTGCAAAGAGGCATTATTTTCATTCGAGGACGTGCCTTCCTCTTTGCCTCCTGCTGTCACTAACATTTTGCAGGAGTTCGCTGACGTCTTTCCACAAGACGTGCCACCGGGATTACCGCCTATTCGAGGGATTGAGCATCAGATTGACTTAATTTCCGGTGCTTCACTGCCAAACCGTGCACCATACCGTACCAATCCAGAGGAGACGAAGGAGATTATGCGTCAAGTACAAGAGCTTCTCGACAAAGGTTATATACGCGAATCCCTTAGTCCTTGTGCTGTTCCTATTATTCTAGTGCCGAAAAAGGATGGTACATCACGTATGTGTGTTGATTGTAGAGGCATTAATAATATTACTATTCGTTATCGTCATCCTATTCCTAGGCTAGATGATATGCTTGATGAATTGAGTGGCTCTACAATATTCTCCAAAGTTGATTTACGTAGTGGATACCATCAAATTCGTATGAAATTGGGAGATGAATGGAAAACCGCATTCAAAACTAAGTTTGGATTATATGAGTGGTTAGTCATGCCTTTTGGGTTAACTAATGCACCTAGTACTTTCATGAGATTAATGAACGAAGTTTTACGTGCTTTCATTGGACGATTTGTGGTAGTTTACTTTGATGACATATTGATTTATAGCAGATCTTTGGAAGAACATTTGGAACATTTACGTGCTGTTTTTATTGCTCTACGTGATGCACGTTTGTTTGGTAACCTTGGGAAGTGCACCTTTTGCACCGACCGAGTATCTTTTCTTGGCTATGTTGTTACTCCACAGGGAATTGAAGTTGATAAAGCCAAGATTGAAGCTATTGAGAGTTGGCCGCAACCCAAAACGGTCACACAAGTGAGGAGTTTTCTTGGCCTCGCTGGATTCTATAGGCGTTTTGTGAGAGATTTCAGCACCATTGCTGCACCTCTCAATGAGCTTACAAAGAAAGATGTGCCTTTTCTTTGGGGTACCGCACAGGAAGAAGCCTTCACGGTATTGAAAGATAAGTTGACACATGCTGCTTTACTCCAACTTCCTGATTTTAATAAGACTTTTGAGCTTGAATGTGATGCTAGTGGAATTGGATTAGGAGGTGTGTTATTACAAGATGGCAAACCTGTTGCATACTTTTCTGAAAAATTGAGTGGGCCTAGTCTGAATTATTCTACTTATGATAAAGAATTATATGCTCTTGTTCGGACTTTAGAAACATGGCAACATTATTTATGGCCCAAAGAATTTGTTATACATTCTGATCATGAATCTTTGAAACATATTAAAAGTCAAGCTAAACTGAATCGTAGACATGCTAAATGGGTTGAATTCATTGAGACTTTCCCTTATGTCATTAAACACAAGAAGGAAAAAGAAAATGTTATTGCTGATGCATTGTCTCGTCGCTATACTATGCTTTCACAACTTGACTTCAAAATATTTGGTTTGGAGACCATCAAAGATCAATATGTGCATGATGCTGATTTTAAAGATGTAATGCAGAATTGTAAAGAAGGAAGAATGTGGAACAAGTTTGTCGTTAACGATGGATTTGTGTTTCGTGCTAACAAGCTATGCATTCCAGCTAGCTCCGTTCGTCTTTTGTTGTTGCAGGAGGCGCATGGAGGAGGATTAATGGGACACTTTGGCGTGAAGAAGACGGAGGACGTACTTGCTACACATTTCTTTTGGCCAAAGATGAGACGGGATGTTGAGCGTTTTATTGCTCGATGCACTACATGTCAAAAAGCTAAGTCACGATGATGAGGACATGACTACCTTGGATATGACCAAAAATATTGCATATATGCATATTTGTTAGGTGATTTCTAGTGCAAACTATTCAATAATCTATTTATGTTATCCAGAACAAAAATACTTCACACACTTTTGTGTTTTGTCTAATTGCAGGTGTATGGGACATTTGTACAATCCACATATGAAGATAAGGAAGAAAGAGATGTTTATTTGCTGTCCAAAAAGTTCTCTCACGTCACTTTTGGCCCAAGAGAAGATAGAGTCCAAGTCTCTCACGTTCTGGATTCAGATTCGGACTGCACAGACATACCTGACTCAAAACGCACACAAGTTTTTCATACGGACTCCGAATTGGGTGATTCTTTTTTTGTTGGAAACTAGATTTCGTGCACTTTCCAACCCAATTGGAATCACCTTCAAATTCGTCCGGAGCGTTGAGTTGTGGACGAAACAATCTGATGCTGCAGCAGAATCCGAGTCAAACTACAAGTCCAAAGGTGTTACATCACTTCCACTTGGGCCCATTGGCTTTGTACGACCTAGATTTAGTTTTAGGCTGCCTTGGGACGTCCTCCCACCTCCTTGGCCGCCACCCCTTGCTCCTATATAAGTAGATCCATCTAGTAGCTTTTCCTTGGGATTTGTTTAGTTAAAAGTTAGCCATTGCAACTTCGTGTACTTCGTTTGTGTCCAACGACCAGACCAAGACCGCTTACGGATCCCCACCATTATCAATACCTCATATATATTTGCAATATTCAGATTGCTTTATCATATTCTTGCTCGTTCTTTGATTGCTTGCAGGAATAGACCTTCGTGGTCAGGCTGACCGTGCTTCCGGCATCGTCAGTAACCTCAGGAGATTGGTTTAGCGATTGCTAAGGCGCAACGTCGTGCACGTTTGTAGTCGGATCGTCAAAGTCGTCTCCACCAAATCGATAGTTATCATCTCATCGAAAGATCGGGACACCCTCGCCTCTATCACAACCTATAAGATGCAAAATGGATAAACTTCTATCCCAAGTATGCTATGTATGTATGGTTCCCGGTGTTTCTCTCAAGATGATCCAAGATGATCGGATATGACAATCTTATGTGCAATGGGGTATGATGCTATGGCACTTGCTCACGAGCTCTTTGCTCTCTTTTTGCTTAAAAGCTTTTTCTCTTCTTTTCTTTCAATGGCCACTTTTGCACAATGCACAAACCAAGATAGTTATTGTGTATATGCGGGAACGATATTGTGACACAAAGGATGATGTGATACCAATATGATATGGGATGTATGCAATGGAATGGTGGATTACTAATGTGCACAAGTAACGTTGCCGACAATACTCAAATGGCTAGTCTCGATAGGTAAGTGACGCAAAATGGGCTAGGGGTTAACAATGCAATTGCAAGGGTAATATACAATGGTGTCGTCGAGGTTACCGTCCTTTGGGATGATGAGTAGCGGTGTTCTTGATGTAGATACCAAGATGATGTAGACCCGTCCCTAAGTAGCCGAAACACCTTAGGAAACGGTAAAAAAAACCGCAAACTCAAAATCTCAAATGACAAATGTCAAATGGTGGAAGTGGAAATGGCAATGTGGAAGTAGTGGTGGTTTGTGAAGAAGCAAATGTCCCTAAGTAGCCGAAACACCTTAGGAGACTCACGTCGCCACTCAAACAACCACAAATGCTAAATGGAGTAAAATGGGTTAGGTTGCGGAAGGCTATGGTGGTTTTGCGGATGATATGGTGGAAGGCCTAGGTAAAGATGCCAAAATATCAAAATTTTGATGGAGTCAAATGGTGTGGGAACCTCTCTAGGTGGATGGTGGATGTCAATAGCTACTCAACGAGCTAAAGAACGCGAAAATCAGATTCCGGATGTGGAAGTTATGGACAAAACGGTAACTGCACGAGGCTGCTGTAGGGGGGCCGTGCGCACGGGGTCTAGGGGCCATGGGCACGGGGTCCCGTGCACACGGTACACGTACCGAGGGCACGGGGTCACCTGGAACTCGCGGGTGTGGCGGATTTCTTGGCGATTTGGGCTCCAAATGGATGGATCTCGTGGCTGGGGAGTAGGGGGGGTGGTATGGGAGTGGTATGGGGTGGTGGGGCAGAGGCTGAAGCGCACTGGAATGGCCGTGCGCACGGGGTCTGGCTGGCCCGTGTGCACGGGTCCCGATGGCCCGTGTGCACGGGGTCCTCGAGGAGCGGATGAACAGCTCCGGATCCGTGGGGGAACTCGATTTTGAGGTCAAATTCGAAGGGTGGAAGGTAGGGGAAGATGGTAGAGGGGTGGATCTACTTGCTAAACACCAAATTCATGGATCAAATCCAACAAAATCACACTAAACCAACAAAATCACAAAACAATTTGGGGCTATTTTTGGTGGGGATTTTCGGATTTAGGACAAGAACAACAAAATCAAGCTAGAAAACAAAGAGTGGGGCTCCAATTTCGTGAGAAACCATGGCTCATGATACCATATGATGTAGGGTGGAACCCTATAGAGAAGATCTTTCACGAATTGGAGGTGGAATCCCCAAGGACAAGATGAACAAAGGAGGGAAAACAAGAGGAGCACTCAAGAACAAGTCAAATCACACATCCAATAGACAATCAAACACATAAGATCCACAAGGTACATGAACAACAAAGGGAAATAAGATACATGGTAGAGTTCATCCCAAATCCTATGAAGGAGATGAGGGCTTGATGATCCTATGATTGGGATCCTTCTCCAAGAAGGAGGTCTTGAGCTAGGTCACTCCAAGAGGAGGTCTTGATCTCCTAGTGGAGTGGATCCATGGAGCAAAGCTCTCATATGTCTAACATATCCTTTGCTAACCCTAACAAATGGTCTAGGTACGGAATATATAGTCTTGGGGTCGAAGTGGGTGAAGAGGGGCTCGGATTGGGGATCACAGCCGCCCATCCTGATGAGCCCGTGCGCACGGGGTAAGTTGGGCCCGTGCGCACGGGGGTCCCATGGGCACGGTACAGGCCCGTGCGCACGGGGTGCTCCAGCGCCAGCTCCCTGAGTAGTCCGTGCGCACGGGGTCTTCGAGGCCCGTTGATAGAGGCAAAGGTGTCCCGTCTTTCGATGAGATGATGGATATCGCTTTGGTGGAAGTCGACTTTGACGATCCGACTACGAACGTGCGAGGACGTCGCGCCTTAGCAATCGCTAAACCAACTCCGAGAGGTTATTGACCACGCCGGAGCACGATCAACCTGACCACGAGGGTCTGTTTCCTGCGAGCAAACGAAGAACAAGCAAGAAACTAAGATTGCAATCTGGATATTGCGAATATAAGATGAAAGCTTTATTGATCAAGGTGGGGTTCTGTGACGCCTTTGTCTGGTCGTTGAACACAAACGAAGTACGCGAAGTTGCAGCTATGGCGAACTTTTAATCTAAACAAAACCCCAAAGTCTAAACGATGCCCTAAGGGCTGTATATATGGAGGAAGAGGGGGGAATTTCGTGGCCCTTGGTGGAGGGGTCCGAAATCAACCCTATCTCTTGTTTCCCCACACATACGGACTCTAAAAATAGCCTATACTTATGTATTTCGAAATTACATGGGCCTGGCCCAATAATAAGGTGACGCAGCACCTAAAATAGCCTCGGGACGAAATTTATGAAGTGGCATCTTGTATATTTCGTCCAAGGCTTCATGCACCCATTATGGTGGCTTCAAAGTCCTGAAATCATCACTTGTAACCCCGTTATTGTTCCCCTTGCGCATGCCATCATCTCCATGCTTGTTCTTGCTCCAATGTTCATCCTTCTCCAAGCTAGGCCCTTCATTTGTAAGCAAAACAAATGTATCCAATTTAGGCAGCATCATATTCTCATGAACATTAGAATCATTACCAAGAAACGAAAGTACCTGGTAATTTAGTTGGCGTGCACGAGCTCTAGTAATTGGTCCAGTATGTATAGCAGCAGGGGTTGTGGGTGTAACAATTGTATTGATGTCCTCATCATCCTCCCCTTCTTGAAATGAAGTCGTCCTCGACGGAAGTTCATCTTCCTCACCCAAATAAGGCTTCAAATCTGCAATGTTAAAAGTGGGACTAACCCCAAAATCTGCAGGCAGCTCAAGTTTATATGCATTATCATTTATTTTCTCTAACACCTTAAAGGGACCATCAGCACGTGGCATTAACTTTGATTTGCGCAAATCAGGAAATCTATCCTTACGCAAATGTAACCAAAC
>NC_057801.1:360140713-360237342 GCF_018294505.1 Triticum aestivum | reverse complement strand
ATAATATGGTAGCAAAAAGGGTCAGCAATAATCAATTCAGAGATGCAAAGTTGAATAAACGCTCAACGACGGTACTGTGCTGGTCCTAGGCTAGACTGTGCTAGAGACGCGAGCCTAGAACACTAACAAAATCACGGCGCGGCACGTAAACAAGGGAAAAGCACACTCTGAATTTTTTTTGTCGCTCTTTTTTTTTTGCGCTCTTTTTTTTTGCGCTGCTTTTTTTTTTGCGAAAAATTACTATAATGGCGAGTGTCTCAAAACTCTTCCTAGCTCAAACTGACAGGATGGGCACGAAATTTCTTCGACCAAATTTTTTTTTTTCGACTGCCCGGACCCAAAAACTGGAAACTGGTCAAAAAAAACTTCCAATAATGGCACCTGTCTCAAAACACTCAGAAACACCTAAAAATAGGATAGCCAGAAATTTTTTCGAAAAATGCGTTTTCGAAAAATTTTGGGCCTAAACGGAGCGTGGCTACCCGACTCCGGCAAGGAAACACGAATCGGAAACTAGATGGATCTCGGAAACCTACTCCGGCAACGAAACACGAATCGGAATCTAGATGGATCCCGAAAACAAACCTAATAAGCAAAGAACTCGGATTGGTGGTGGATATATGGTGGTGGTATATGGCAGCGGTGGTGGTAGCGGTGGTAGTATATGGATATGGATCGGTGGTGGTATATGGACACGGATTGGTGGTGGTATATGGATACTGATTCGGTGCGGTGGTGGTAGATGGCAGGGGCGATGATGATGGTGCGGCGGCGGCGTGACAACTTATGACCAGATCTCGAAACTCTAAAAGACTAGACTCTAAGACCAGCAACTAGACACGACGATGCAACCGCAAATTCAACAAAGCAAAACCCTAAAAAGATTATGCAAGGCTCAGATTGGTTCGGATATGATGAACTAACCCTAATTTTTTTTGTGGCTTTTTCGTGGACTATAGGTATGAAGAACAGACTCGATCTAAACTACGAAAAACTGTAAAATCTCACCGAGCAACCTGGAAATCTGATACCACTTGATAGATGCAAAGGTGTCCCGTCTTTCGATGAGATGATGGATATCGCTTTGGTGGAAGTCGACTTTGACGATCCGACTACGAACGTGCGAGGACGTCGCGCCTTAGCAATCGCTAAACCAACTCCAAGAGGTTATTGACCACGCCGGAGCACGATCAACCTGACCACGAGGGTCTATTTCCTGCGAGCAAACGAAGAACAAGCAAGAAACTAAGATTGCAATCTGGATATTGCGAATATAAGATGAAAGCTTTATTGATCAAGGTGGGGTTCTGTGACGCCTTTGTCTGGTCGTTGAACACAAACGAAGTACGCGAAGTTGCAGCTATGGCGAACTTTTAATCTAAACAAAACCCCAAAGTCTAAACGATGCCCTAAGGGCTGTATATATGGAGGAAGAGGGGGGAATTTCGTGGCCCTTGGTGGAGGGGTCCGAAATCAACCCTATCTCTTGTTTCCCCACACATACGGACTCTAAAAATAGCCTATACTTATGTATTTCGAAATTACATGGGCCTGGCCCAATAATAAGGTGACGCAGCACGTAAAATAGCCTCGGGACGAAATTTATGAAGTGGCATCTTGTATATTTCGTCCAAGGCTTCATGCACCCATTATGGTGGCTTCAAAGTCCTGAAATCATCACTTGTAACTCCGTTATTGTTCCCCTTGCGCATGCCATCATCTCCATGCTTGTTCTTGCTCCAATGTTCATCCTTCTCCAAGCTAGGCCCTTCATTTGTAAGCAAAACAAATGTATCCAATTTAGGCAGCATCATATTCTCATGAACATTAGAATCATTACCAAGAAACGAAAGTACCTGGTAATTTAGTTGGCGTGCACGAGCTCTAGTAATTGGTCCAGTATGTATAGCAGCAGGGGTTGTGGGTGTAACAATTGTATTGATGTCCTCATCACCCGTGGGCACGGGGTCTCCTGGGAGGTGCAGATTTGGTCCTGTTGCACTCCTTCTTCCTCCTTGTGGCCTTGTGGTCCTTCTCCAACTCCTTTGGGGTGTCCCTCACCAGCTTGTGGGCGTCGGTCTTCATACCTAAGGACACATAGAGCACTTTGGTGAGGTAGCAAGCAAGTCCAATGGATATTCATGATGTTCTCGAAGAAGAGCGGGTTACCTTAGTTCCGGTAGGTCCACTTGGTGCTTGATGTGCTATGAAGGTGTACATGGAGGTGAACGTGGGATGCTCCGTATCAGTCTAGCCTAGGACCAGCACAGTACCGTCGTTGAGCGTTTATTCAACTTTGCATCTATGAATTGATTATTGCTGATCCTTTTTGCTACCATATTTTAAGCCTTCCCAGCTCCACATACATCTACGTCGTGCGTTTGACTCTCCCTGGTAATCGCTCTATCCAAGCTTTGAGAGTTTTGACTACAACGGTTGCCGATCACCGCCTGTTGCTGGGTAAGAACTGGTAAGAATTTGAGTTTTGCTTGACGGATTTGTGACACCCACCACCACCACTTGTTAGTAGTCTGTAGAATCATATTCTTGTGTGTTTCTATTGCTGCTAACCATGCCAGGATCACAAGCCGACGAGATTGACTGGGAGAACTTAATGAACAAGGAGCTTCATGATAAGTTTCAGCAAATGATGACTGAACAGGTGTAAGATGTGCTGAACAATTTTGAAGAGGCCATGGAGAAGATCACTGGCCTTGAGAAGACGTTCAAAACAAAGCTCGATAACAGATTTAATGAACTACTTGCGCGTCTTCCACCACTGGCTGCACCTGCCGCACCTCTGCAACAACAACAACTACTACCTCCACGTCGCGAAACAGCCCTCCGCCGAGCGAGCAGTGTCCTTCTTCAGCCTGGCCAAACTGTTGGTGCTGCTATTGATACTTCTGTGGCTCCTGCTGCTGATGCAGAGGATGATTATGCGGGAGATTACGAGGATGAGGTTGATCAAAATCAAAACTTTGTGCAACCACCAGGTCATCCACATAGAAATAATCACAATGGAAGGGCTCTTCCTCAGGTATGAGATCATGACCATCTTCCTAAACTGAAATTGAATATTCCACCATTTGAGGGTAGATATGTTCCTTATATATATCTTACTTGGGAGTTAGAAACTGAACAACGATTTACATGTTTACAATATCCTGAGAGACGTGTTCCTGCCGCTGTTTGTGCTTTCACTAGCTTTGCATGTGTTTGGTGGTCTGAACATTGTAGATTATATCCTATTCCAGCTACTTGGGCTGCTTTGAAAACTGCTATGCGTACTCGTTGGGTTCCACCATATTATCAACGTGAATTAATTCAAAAATTGCAGCGTTTAAGACAAGGCAAAAATTCTGTAGAAGAATATTATTAGGAATTACATACTGGCATGATTAGATGTGGTATTGTTGAGGAGAATGAAGATATGCTTGGACGTTTTATGGGTGGATTAAATAGAGAGATTCAGACTATTCTAGAGTATAAGGAGTATACTAATATCACTCGTTTATTCCATCTTGCTTGTAAAGCTGAACGTGAAGTGCAGGACAGACAGGCATTGGCGCGAACTAACTTTTCTGCAGGTCGACCTTCATCATGGACACCGCCTGCATCTTCTACTTCCACTGCACCAGCACCTCCATCAGGTCCCACCTATAGCCGTGATACAAGAAAGCAGGCACAACCACCACTATCTGCCAAGAGTGCACCTGCCGGGCCTGCACACAGAGCTCTTCTTCTTCCATGGCATCAACAGGGCACATGATGAGGACATCAATACCATTGTTACACCCACAGCCCCTACTGCTACATATACGGGACCAATTACTAGAGCTCGCGCACGCCAATTAAATTATTAGGTACTTTCATTTCTTGGTAATGATTCTAATGTTCATGAGAATATGATGCTGCCTAAATTGGATACATTTGTTTTGCTTACAAATGAAGGGCCTAGCTTGGAGAAGGATGAACATTGGAGCAAGAACAAGCATGGAGATGATGCCATGCGCAAGGGGAACAAGAACGGAGTTACAAGTGATGATTTCAGGACTTTGAAGCCACCATAATGGGTGCATGAAGCCTTGGACGAAATATACAAGATGCCACTTCATAAATTTCGTCCTGAGGCTATTATAGGTGCTGCGTCACCTTTTTATTGGACCAGGCCCATGTAATTTCGAAATACATAAGTATAGGCTATTTTTAGAGTCCGTATGTGTGGGGAAACAAGAGATAGGGTTGATTTCGGACCCCTCCACCAAGGGCCACGAAATTCCCCCTCTCTTCCTCCATATATACAGCCCTTAGGGCACCCTTTAGACTTTGGGTTTTGTTTAGATTAAAAGTTCGCCATAGCTGCAACTTCGCGTACTTCGTTTGTGTTCAACGACCAGACAAAGGCGTCACAGAACCCCACCTTGATCAATAAAGCTTTCATCTTATATTCGCAATATCCAGATTGCAATCTCAGTTTCTTGCTTGTTCTTCGTTTGCTCGCAGGAAACAGACCCTCGTGGTCAGGTTGATCGTGCTCCGGCGTGGTCAATAACCTCTCGGAGTTGGTTTAGCGATTGCTAAGGCGCGACGTCCTCGCACGTTCGTAGTCGGATCGTCAAAGTCGACTTCCACCAAAGCGATATCCATCATCTCATCGAAAGACGGGACACCTTTGCCTCTATCAAGTGGTATCAGATTTCCAGGTTGCTCGGTGAGATTTTACAGTTTTTCGTAGTTTAGATCGAGTCTGTTTTTCATACCTATAGTCCACGAAAAAGCCCAAAAAAATTTAGGGTTAGTTCATCCCATCCGAACCAATCTGAGCCTTGCATAATCTTTTCTGTATTTGCTTTGTTGAATTTGCGGTTGCATCGTCGTGTCCAGTTGCTGGTCTTAGCGTCTAGTCTTTTAGAGTTTCAAGTTATGTTCACAGGTTGTCACGTCGCCGCTGCCATATATCACCACCGCATCATCATCGTCGCTGTTGCCATATACCACCACCACATATTCATCGTCAATCTGAATCCATATACGCCCCCACATATCCGCCGCCATCACGCCAATCCGAGTTCACCTGCAACATATATCCGCCACCTGTCCGTGTTCCACCAGATTCATCTCCGCCACCAGTCCGAGTTCCACCAGATTCATCTCCGCCACTAGTCCTAGTCCGAGTCCAGTAATTGTTGCATTGTTCTCGATTTCCAGATCACGCGATACTCCGAGTCGTGACAGAGAAGGACTCCCCAACTTTCGAGCCATCCGCAGAAGAAAAATAGTTCCAATTTCAAAAAAAAAAACTAAGTCTGGAAAATTCTGGCTAGGCAGTTTTTAGACCATTTGTAGACTTTTTCGAAAAAAATTGTTGCGGAGCAAAAAAAAAGAGGAAAAAGAAAGTGCAAAAAGAAAGAGAAAAAAATTCAGAGTGTGCTCCTCCCTTGTTTACGTGCCGCGCCGTGATTTTGTTGGTGTTCTAGGCTCGCGTCTCTAGCACAGTCTAGCCTAGGACCAGCACAGTACCGTCGTTGAGCGTTTATTCAACTTTGCATCTCTGAATTGATTATTGCTGACCCTTTTTGCTACCATATTATAAGCCTTCCCAGCTCCACATACATCTACGTCGTGCGTTTGACTCTCCCTGGTAATCGCTCTATCCAAGCTTTGAGAGTTTTTGACTACAACGGTTGCCGATCACCACCTGCTGCTGGGTAAGAACTGGTAAGAATTTGAGATTTGCTTGACGGATTTGTGACACCCACCACCACCACTTGTTCGTAGTCTGTAGGATCATATTCTTGTGTGTTTCTATTGCTGCTAACCATGCCAGGATCACAAGCCGACGAGATTGACTGGGAGAATTTATCGAACAAGGAGCTTCATGATAAGTTTCAGCAAATGATGACTGAACAGGTGCAAGATGTGCTGACCAATTTTGAAGAGGCCATGGAGAAGATCACTGGCCTTGAGAAGACGTTCGAAACAAAGCTCGATAACAAGTTTAATGAATTGCTCACGCGTCTTCCACCACCACCACCCGCTGCACCTAACGCACCTCTCCAACAACAACAACAACGACTACCTCCACGTCGCGAAGCAGACCTCCGCCGAGCAAGCCGTGTTCCTCTTGCGTTTGGCCAAACTGTTGGTGCTGCTGTTGATACTTCTGTGGCTCCTGCTGCTGATGCGGAGGATGATGATTATGTGGGAGATTATGAGGATGAGGTTGATCAAAATCAACACTACGTGCAGCCACCTGTACCACCACCAGCAGGTCGACCTCAGGTATATATTCGTAATGGTAGGCCTGCACCACCACCTCAGGTACGCGATGATGTCCATATTCCTAAACTGAAATTGAATATTCCACCATTTGAGGGTAGATATGTTCCTGATATATATCTTACTTGGGAGTTAGAAACTGAACAACGATTTACATGTTTACAATATCCTGAGGAGAGACGAGTTGCTGCTGCTGTTTGTGCTTTCAATAGTTTTGCATGTGTATGGTGGTCTGAACATTGTAGATTATATCCTATTCCAACTACTTGGGCTGCTTTGAAAACTGCTATGCGTACGCGTTGGGTTCCACCATATTATCAACGTGAATTGCTTCAAAAATTGCAGCGTTTAAGACAAGGGAAAAATTCTGTAGAAGAATATTATCAGGAATTACAAACTGGCATGATTAGATGTGGTATTGTTGAGGAGAATGAAGCTATGCTTGCACGTTTTCTGGGTGGATTAAATAGAGAGATTCAGACCATTCTAGACTATAAGGAGTATACTAATATCACTCGTTTATTCCATCTTGCTTGTAAAGCTGAACGTGAAGTGCAGGATCGACAAGCATTGGGGCGAACTAACTTTTCTGCAGGCCGACCTTCATCATGGACACCACGTGCATCTTCTACTTCAACTGCACCAGCACCTCCATCCGGTGCCACCTCCAGCCGTGATACAAGAAAACAGGCACAACCACCATTATCTGCCAAGAGCGCACCTTTGGGGCCTGCACAGCGTTCTTCTTCTTCCATGGCATCAACAGGGCACACAAGTGATATTATTTGTCGTCGTTGTAAGGGAGGAGGTCATTATGCGAGGGAATGCAAATCTCCGCGTGTGATGATTGCTACCGCGGATGGTGGATATGAGTCCGCTAGTGACTATGATGAGGAGACATTGGCTCTTATTACACGTGAAGAACATGGTGGAGATGATTCTGATCATGAGACGCAATACATGGCTCCTGAAGACGCTGACAGGTATGAATGTTTAGTTGCTCAACGTGTTTTGAGTGTGCAGATCACACAAGCTGAGCAAAATCAGAGGCACAATTTGTTCCATACCAAGGGAGTTGTGAAGGAACGTTCTGTGCGCGTCATCATAGACGGAGGGAGCTGCAACAACTTGGATAGCATGGAGATGGTGGAGAAGCTTTCTCTCACCACAAGACCACATCAACATCCTTACTACATCCAATGGTTCAACAACAGCGGCAAGGTTAAGGTAACACGTACTGTTCGTGTGCATTTTAGTATCTCTACATATGCTGATTATGTTGATTGTGATGTGGTACCTATGCAAGCATGTTCCTTATTACTTGGTAGACCATGGCAATTTGATAAAAATTCTGTACACCATGGTAGAAACAATCACTATACTCTTGTTCATAAGGATAAAAATATTACTTTGCTTCCTATGACTCCTGATTCCATTTTGAAAGATGATATTAATAGAGCTAATAAAGCAAAACAGGAGACGAATAAGAGTGAAAATCAGATTGTGGCAAAAGAATTTGAGCAACAAATGAAGCCTAATAATAAACCATCTAGTGTTGCTTCTGGAATTAAATTGAAAAGTGCATGTTTATTTGCCACCAAATCTGATATTGATGAGCTAGATTTCAGCAAATCTGTTTGCTATGCTTTTGTGTGCAAAGAGGCATTATTTTCATTCGAGGACGTGCCTTCCTCTTTGCCTCCTGCTGTCACTAACATTTTGCAGGAGTTCGCTGACGTCTTTCCACAAGACGTGCCACCGGGATTACCGCCTATTCGAGGGATTGAGCATCAGATTGACTTAATTCCCGGTGCTTCACTGCCAAACCGTGCACCATACCGTACCAATCCAGAGGAGACGAAGGAGATTATGCGTCAAGTACAAGAGCTTCTCGACAAAGGTTATATACGCGAATCCCTTAGTCCTTGTGCTGTTCCTATTATTCTAGTGCCGAAAAAGGATGGTACATCACGTATGTGTGTTGATTGTAGAGGCATTAATAATATTACTATTCGTTATCGTCATCCTATTCCTAGGCTAGATGATATGCTTGATGAAATGTAGTGGCTTTACAATACTCTCCAAAGTTGATTTGCGTAGTGGATACCATCAAATTCGTATAAAATTGGGAGATGAATGGAAAACAACATTCAAAACTAAGTTTGGATTATATGAGTGGTTAGTCATGCCTTTTGGGTTAACTAATGCACCTAGTACTTTCATGAGATTAATGAACGAAGTTTTACGTGCTTTCATTGGACGATTTGTGGTAGTTTACTTTGATGACATATTGATTTATAGCAGATCTTTGGAAGAACATTTGGAACATTTACGTGATGTTTTTATTGCTCTACGTGATGCACGTTTGTTTGGTAACCTTGGGAAGTGCACCTTTTGCACCGACCGAGTATCTTTTCTTGGCTATGTTGTTACTCCACAGGGAATTGAAGTTGATAAAGCCAAGATTGAAGCTATTGAGAGTTGGCCGCAGCCCAAAACGGTCACACAAGTGAGGAGTTTTCTTGGCCTCGCTGGATTCTATAGGCGTTTTGTGAGAGATTTCAGCACCATTGATAGAGGCCAAGGTGTCCCGTCTTTCGATGAGATGGCGGATTTCGCTTTGGTGGAAGTCGACTTTGACGATCCGACTACGAACGTGCGAGGACGTCGCGCCTTAGCAATCGCTAAACCAACTCCGAGAGGTTATTGACCACGCCGGAGCACGATCAACCTGACCACGAGGGTCTGTTTCCTGCGAGCAAACGAAGAACAAGCAAGAAACTAAGATTGCAATCTGGATATTGCGAAAATAAGATGAAAAGCTTTATTGATCAAGGTGGGGTTCTGTGACGCCTTTGTCTGGTCGTTGAACACAAACGAAGTACGCGAAGTTGCAGCTATGGCGAACTTTTAATCTAAACAAAACCCAAAGTCTAAACGATACCCTAAGGGCTGTGGGTGTAACAATTGTATTGATGTCCTCATCATCCTCCCCTTCTTGAAATGAAGTCGTCCTCGACGGAAGTTCATCTTCCTCACCCAAATAAGGCTTCAAATCTGCAATGTTAAAAGTGGGACTAACCCCAAAATCTGCAGGCAGCTCAAGTTTATATGCATTATCATTTATTTTCTCTAACACCTTAAAGGGACCATCAGCACGTGGCATTAGCTTTGATTTGCGCAAATCAGGAAATCTATCCTTACGCAAATGTAACCAAACAAGATCTCCAGGTGCAAACACAACATGTTTTCTACCCTTATCTCCAGCAAGTTTATATTTAGCATTCATACGCTCAATGTTTTCCTTAGTTAACTCATGCATTTTTAAAATCAATTCAGCACGTTGTTTAGCATCAAAATTAACCTTCTCCGAAGATGGAAGAGGCAACAAATCAATAGGTGCACGAGGTAGGAAACTATACACAACTTCAAAAGGGCACATCTTAGTAGTAGAATGCAATGAACGATTATAAGCAAATTCAATATGAGGCAAGCATTCCTCCCACATTTTCTTATTATTCTTCAAAACAGCCCTAAGCATAGTAGACAACGTTCTATTGACTACTTCTGTTTGTCCATCAGTTTGGGGGTGACAAGTAGTACTAAAAAGCAGTTTAGTCCCCAACTTAGCCCATAAACATCTCCAAAAGTGGCTAAGAAATTTAGTATCACGATCTGAAACAATAGTATTTGGCACACCATGCAAGCGAATAATTTCACGAAAGAACAAATCAGCAACATTAACAGCATCATCGCTTTTATGACATGGTATAAAGTGTGCCATTTTCGAGAATCTATCCACGACAACAAATATGCTATCCCTCCCCTTCTTTGTTCGAGGTAAACCTAAAACAAAGTCCATAGATATATCCTCCCAAGGAACACTAGGTACAGGCAAAGGCATATATAAACCATGAGGATTGAGTCGTGACTTAGCTTTTTGACATGTAGTGCAGCGAGCAATAAAACGCTCAACATCCCGTCTCATCTTTGGCCAAAAGAAATGTGTAGCAAGTACGTCCTCCGTCTTCTTCACGCCAAAGTGTCCCATTAATCCTCCTCCATGCGCCTCCTGCAACAACAAAAGACGAACGGAGCTAGCTGGAATGCATAGCTTGTTAGCACGAAACACAAATCCATCGTTAACAACAAACTTGTTCCACATTCTTCCTTGATAGAGGCAAAGGTGTCCCGTCTTTCGATGAGATGGTGGATTTCGCTTTGGTGGAAGTCGACTTTGACGATCTGACTACGAACGTGCGAGGACGTCGCGCCTTAGCAATCGCTAAACCAACTCCGAGAGGTTATTGACCACGCCGGAGCACGATCAACCTGACCACGAGGGTCTGTTTCCTGCGAGCAAACGAAGAACAAGCAAGAAACTAAGATTGCAATCTGGATATTGCGAATATAAGATGAAAGCTTTATTGATCAAGGTGGGGTTCTGTGACGCCTTTGTCTGGTCGTTGAACACAAACGAAGTACGCGAAGTTGCAGCTATGGCGAACTTTTAATCTAAACAAAACCCAAAGTCTAAACGATGCCCTAAGGGCTGTATATATGGAGGAAGAGGGGGGGAATTTCGTGGCCCTTGGTGGAGGGGTCCGAAATCAACCCTATCTCTGTTTCCCCACACATACGGACTCTAAAAATAGCCTATACTTATGTATTTCGAAATTACATGGGCCTGGCCCAATAATAAGGTGACGCAGCACCTAAAATAGCCTCGGGACGAAATTTATGAAGTGGCGTCTTGTATATTTCGTCCAAGGCTTCATGCACCCATTATGGTGGCTTCAAAGTCCTGAAATCATCACTTGTAACTCCGTTCTTGTTTCCCTTGCGCATGCCATCATCTCCATGCTTGTTCTTGCTCCAATGTTCATCCTTCTCCAAGCTAGGCCCTTCATTTGTAAGCAAAACAAATGTATCCAATTTAGGCAGCATCATATTCTCATGAACATTAGAATCATTACCAAGAAACGAAAGTACCTGGTAATTTAGTTGGCGTGCACGAGCTCTAGTAATTGGTCCAGTATGTATAGCAGCAGGGGCTGTGGGTGTAACAATTGTATTGATGTCCTCATCATACGTGATGTACCATCCTTTTTCGGCACTAGAATAATAGGAACAGCACAAGGACTAAGGGATTCGCGTATATAACCTTTGTCGAGAATCTCTTGTACTTGACGCATAATCTCCTTCGTCTCCTCTGGATTGGTACGGTATGGTGCACGGTTTGGCAGTGAAGCACCGGGAATTAAGTCAATCTGATGCTCAATCCCTCGAATAGGCGGTAATCCCGGTGGCACGTCTTGTGGAAAAACGTCAGCGAACTCCTGCAAAATGTTAGTGACAGCAGGAGGCAAAGAGGAAGGCACGTCCTCGAATGAAAATAATGCCTCTTTGCACACAAAAGCATAGCAAACAGATTTGCTGAAATCTAGCTCATCAATATCAGATTTGGTGGCAAATAAACATGCACTTTTCAATTTAATTTCAGAAGCAACACTAGATGGCTTATTATTAGGCTTCATTTGTTGCTCAAATTCTTTTGCCACAATCTGATTTTCACTCTTATTCTTCTCCTGTTGTGCTTTATTAGCTCTATTAATATCATCTTTCAAAATGGAATCAGGAGTCATAGGAAGCAAAGTAATATTTTTATCCTTATGAACAAGAGTATAGTGATTGTTTCTACCATGGTGTACAAAATTTTTATCAAATTGCCATGGTCTACCAAGTAATAAGGAACATGCTTGCATAGGTACCACATCACAATCAACATAATCAGCATATGTAGAGATACTTCAACTGCACCAGCACCTCCATCCGGTGCCACCTCCAGCCGTGATACAAGAAAACAGGCACAACCACCATTATCTGCCAAGAGCGCACCTGCGGGGCCTGCACAGCGTTCTTCTTCTTCCATGGCATCAACAGGGCACACAAGTGATATTATTTGTCGTCGTTGTAAGGGAGGAGGTCATTATGCGAGGGAATGCAAATCTCCGCGTGTGATGATTGCTACCGCGGATGGTGGATATGAGTCCGCTAGTGACTATGATGAGGAGACATTGGCCCTTATTACACGTGAAGAACATGGTGGAGATGATTCTGATCATGAGACGCAATACATGGCTCCTGAAGACGCTGACAGGTATGAATGTTTAGTTGCTCAACGTGTTTTGAGTGTGCAGGTCACACAAGCTGAGCAAAATCAGAGGCACAATTTGTTCCATACCAAGGGAGTTGTGAAGGAACGTTCTGTGCGCGTCATAATAGACGGAGGGAGCTGCAACAACTTGGCTAGCATGGAGATGGTGGAGAAGCTTTCTCTCACCACAAGACCACATCCACATCCTTACTACATCCAATGGTTCAACAACAGCGGCAAGGTTAATGTAACACGTACTGTTCGTGTGCATTTTAGTATCTCTACATATGCTGATTATGTTGATTGTGATGTGGTACCTATGCAAGCATGTTCCTTATTACTTGGTAGACCATGGCAATTTGATAAAAATTCTGTACACCATGGTAGAAACAATCACTATACTCTTGTTCATAAGGATAAAAATATTACTTTGCTTCCTATGACTCCTGATTCCATTTTGAAAGATGATATTAATAGAGCTAATAAAGCAAAACAGGAGACGAATAAGAGTGAAAATCAGATTGTGGCAAAAGAATTTGAGCAACAAATGAAGCCTAATAATAAACCATCTAGTGTTGCTTCTGAAATTAAATTGAAAAGTGCATGTTTATTTGCCACCAAATCTGATATTGATGAGCTAGATTTCAGCAAATCTGTTTGCTATGCTTTTGTGTGTAAAGAGGCATTATTTTCATTCGAGGACGTGCCTTCCTCTTTGCCTCCTGCTGTCGCTAACATTTTGCAGGAGTTCGCTGACGTCTTTCCACAAGACGTGCCACCGGGATTACCGCCTATTCGAGGGATTGAGCATCAGATTGACTTAATTCCCGGTGCTTCACTGCCAAACCGTGCACCATACCGTACCAATCCAGAGGAGACGAAGGAGATTATGCGTCAAGTACAAGAGCTTCTCGACAAAGGTTATATACGCGAATCCCTTAGTCCTTGTGCTGTTCCTATTATTCTAGTGCCGAAAAAGGATGGTACATCACGTATGTGTGTTGATTGTAGAGGCATTAATAATATTACTATTCGTTATCGTCATCCTATTCCTAGGCTAGATGATATGCTTGATGAATTGAGTGGCTCTACAATATTCTCCAAAGTTGATTTGCGTAGTGGATACCATCAAATTCGTATGAAATTGGGAGATGAATGGAAAACAGCATTTAAAACTAAGTTTGGATTATATGAGTGGTTAGTCATGCCTTTTGGGTTAACTAATGCGCCTAGTACTTTCATGAGACTAATGAATGAAGTTTTACGTGCTTTCATTGGACGATTTGTGGTAGTCTATTTTGATGATATACTGATTTATAGCAGATCTTTGGAAGATCATTTGGAACATTTACGTGCTGTTTTTATTGCTCTACGTGACGCACGTTTGTTTGGTAACCTTGGGAAGTGCACCTTTTGCACCGACCGAGTATCTTTTCTTGGCTATGTTGTTACTCCACAGGGAATTGAAGTTGACAAAGCCAAGATTGAAGCTATTGAGAGTTGGCCGCAGCCCAAAACGGTCACACAAGTGAGGAGTTTTCTTGGCCTCGCTGGATTCTATAGGCGTTTTGTGAGAGATTTCAGCACCATTGCTGCACCTCTCAACGAGCTTACAAAGAAGGATGTGCCTTTTGTTTGGGGTACCGCACAGGAAGAAGCCTTCACGGTATTGAAAGATAAGTTGACACATGCTCCTTTACTCCAACTTCCTGATTTTAATAAGACTTTTGAGCTTGAATGTGATGCTAGTGGAATTGGATTAGGAGGTGTGTTATTACAAGATGGCAAACCTGTTGCATACTTTTCTGAAAAATTGAGTGGGCCTAGTCTGAATTATTCTACTTATGATAAAGATTTATATGCTCTTGTTCGGACTTTAGAAACATGGCAACATTATTTATGGCCCAAAGAATTTGTTATACATTCTGATCATGAATCTTTGAAACATATTAAAAGTCAAGCTAAACTGAATCGTAGACATGCTAAATGGGTTGAATTCATTGAGACTTTCCCTTATGTCATTAAACACAAGAAGGGAAAAGAAAATGTTATTGCTGATGCATTGTCTCGTCGCTATACTATGCTTTCACAACTTGACTTCAAAATATTTGGTTTGGAGACCATCAAAGATCAATATGTGCATGATGCTGATTTTAAAGATGTAATGCAGAATTGTAAAGAAGGAAGAATGTGGAACAAGTTTGTCGTTAACGATGGATTTGTGTTTCGTGCTAACAAGCTATGCATTCCAGCTAGCTCCGTTCGTCTTTTGTTGTTGCAGGAAGCGCATGGAGGAGGATTAATGGGACATTTTGGCGTGAAGAAGACGGAGGACGTACTCGCTACACATTTCTTTTGGCCAAAGATGAGACGGGATGTTGAGCGTTTTATTGCTCGATGCATTACATGTCAAAAAGCTAAGTCACGAATCAATCCTCATGGTTTATATATGCCTTTGCCTGTACCTAGTGTTCCTTGGGAGGATATATCTATGGACTTTGTTTTAGGTTTACCTCGAACAAAGAAGGGGAGGGATAGCATATTTGTTGTCGTGGATAGATTCTCGAAAATGGCACACTTTATACCATGTCATAAAAGCGATGATGCTGTTAATGTTGCTGATTTGTTCTTTCGTGAAATTATTCGCTTGCATGGTGTGCCAAATACTATTGTTTCAGATCGTGATACTAAATTTCTTAGCCACTTTTGGAGATGTTTATGGGCTAAGTTGGGGACTAAACTGCTTTTTAGTACTACTTGTCACCCCCAAACTGATGGACAAACTGAAGTAGTCAATAGAACGTTGTCTACTATGCTTAGGGCTGTTTTGAAGAATAATAAGAAAATGTGGGAGGAATGCTTGCCTCATATTGAATTTGCTTATAATCGTGATGAGGACATGACTACCTTGGATATGACCAAAAATATTGCATATATGCATATTTGTCAGGTGATTTCTAGTGCAAACTATTCAATAATCTATTTATGTTATCCAGAACAAAAATACTTCACACACTTTTGTGTTTTGTCTAATTGCAGGTGTATGGGACATTTGTACAATCCACATATGAAGATAAGGAAGAAAGAGATGTTTATTTGCTGTCCAAAAAGTTCTCTCACGTCACTTTTGGCCCAAGAGAAGATAGAGTCCAAGTCTCTCACGTTCTGGATTCAGATTCGGACTGCACAGACACACCTGACTCAAAACGCACACAAGTTTTTCATACGGACTCCGAATTGGGTGATTCTTTTTTTGTTGGAAACTAGATTTCGTGCACTTTCCAACTCAATTGGAATCACCTTCAAATTCGTCCGGAGCGTTGAGTTGTGGACGAAACAATCTGATGCTGCAGCAGAATCCGAGTCAAACTACAAGTCCAAAGGTGTTACATCACCTCCACTTGGGCCCATTGGCCTTGTACGACCTAGATTTAGTTTTAGGCTGCCTTGGGACGTCCTCCCACCTCCTTGGCCGCCACCCCTTGCTCCTATATAAGTAGATCCATCTAGTAGCTTTTCCTTGGGATTTGTTTAGTTAAAAGTTAGCCATTGCAACTTCGTGTACTTCGTTTATGTCCAACGACCAGACCAAGACCGCTTACTTCATCTATATTCGCAATATTCAGATTTCTTTATCATATTCTTGCTTGTTCTTCGATTGCTTGCAGGAATAGACCTTCGTGGTCAGGTTGATTGTGCTTCGGCGTGGTCAATAACCTCTCGGAGTTGGTTTAGCGATTGCTAAGGCGCAACGTCGTGCACGTTTGTAGTCGGATCGTCAAAGTCATCTTCACCAAATCGATAGTTATCATCTCATAGAAAGATCGGGACACCCCGCCTCTATCAGCTAATAAAGCAAAACAGGAGACGAATAAGAGTGAAAATCAGATTGTGGCAAAAGAATTTGAGCAACAAATGAAGCCTAATAATAAACCATCTAGTGTTGCTTCTGAAATTAAATTGAAAAGTGCATGTTTATTTGCCACCAAATCTGATATTGATGAGCTAGATTTCAGCAAATCTGTTTGCTATGCTTTTGTGTGCAAAGAGGCATTATTTTCATTCGAGGACGTGCCTTCCTCTTTGCCTCCTGCTGTCACTAACATTTTGCAGGAGTTCGCTGACGTCTTTCCACAAGACGTGCCACCGGGATTACCGCCTATTCGAGGGATTGAGCATCAGATTGACTTAATTCCCGGTGCTTCACTGCCAAACCGTGCACCATACCGTACCAATCCAGAGGAGACGAAGGAGATTATGTGTCAAGTACAAGAGCTTCTCGACAAAGGTTATATACGCGAATCCCTTAGTCCTTGTGCTGTTCCTATTATTCTAGTGCCGAAAAAGGATGGTACATCACGTATGTATGTTGATTGTAGAGGCATTAATAATATTACTATTCGTTATCGTCATCCTATTCCTAGGCTAGATGATATGCTTGATGAATTGAGTGGCTCTACAATATTCTCCAAAGTTGATTTGCGTAGTGGATACCATCAAATTCGTATGAAATTGGGGGATGAATGGAAAACAGCATTTAAAACTAAGTTTGGATTATATGAGTGGTTAGTCATGCCTTTTGGGTTAACTAATGCACCTAGTACTTTCATGAGACTAATGAACGAAGTTTTACGTGCTTTCATTGGACGATTTGTGGTAGTCTATTTTGATGATATACTGATTTATAGCAGATCTTTGGAAGAACATTTGGAACATTTACGTGCTGTTTTTATTGCTCTACGTGATGCACGTTTGTTTGGTAACCTTGGGAAGTGCACCTTTTGCACCGACCGAGTATCTTTTCTTGGCTATGTTGTTACTCCACAGGGAATTGAAGTTGATAAAGCCAAGATTGAAGCTATTGAGAGTTGGCCGCAGCCCAAAACGGTCACACACGTGAGGAGTTTTCTTGGCCTCGCTGGATTCTATAGGCGTTTTGTGAGAGATTTCAGCACCATTGCTGCACCTCTCAACGAGCTTACAAAGAAGGATGTGCCTTTTGTTTGGGGTACCGCACAGGAAGAAGCATTCACGGTATTGAAAGATAAGTTGACACATGCTCCTTTACTCCAACTTCCTGATTTTAATAAGACTTTTGAGCTTGAATGTGATGCTAGTGGAATTGGATTAGGAGGTGTGTTATTACAAGATGGCAAACCTGTTGCATACTTTTCTGAAAAATTGAGTGGGCCTAGTCTGAATTATTCTACTTATGATAAAGAATTATATGCTCTTGTTCGGACTTTAGAAACATGGCAACATTATTTATGGCCCAAAGAATTTGTTATACATTCTGATCATGAATCTTTGAAACATATTAAAAGTCAAGCTAAACTGAATCGTAGACATGCTAAATGGGTTGAATTCATTGAGACTTCCCCTTATGTCATTAAACACAAGAAGGGAAAAGAAAATGTTATTGCTGATGCATTGTCTTGTCGCTATACTATGCTTTCACAACTTGACTTCAAAATATTTGGTTTGGAGACCATCAAAGATCAATATGTGCATGATGCTGATTTTAAAGATGTAATGCAGAATTGTAAAGAAGGAAGAATGTGGAACAAGTTTGTTGTTAACGATGGATTTGTGTTTCGTGCTAACAAGCTATGCATTCCAGCTAGCTCCGTTCGTCTTTTGTTGTTGCAGGAGGCGCATGGAGGAGGATTAATGGGACACTTTGGCGTGAAGAAGAGGGAGGACGTACTTGCTACACATTTCTTTTGGCCAAAGATGAGACGGGATGTTGAGCGTTTTATTGCTCGCTGCACTACATGTCAAAAAGCTAAGTCACGACTCAATCCTCATGGTTTATATATGCCTTTGCCTGTACCTAGTGTTCCTTGGGAGGATATATCTATGGACTTTGTTTTAGGTTTACCTCGAACAAAGAAGGGGAGGGATAGCATATTTGTTGTCGTGGATAGATTCTCGAAAATGGCACACTTTATACCATGTCATAAAAGCGATGATGTTGTTAATGTTGCTGATTTGTTCTTTCGTGAAATTATTCGCTTGCATGGTGTGCCAAATACTATTGTTTCAGATCGTGATACTAAATTTCTTAGCCACTTTTGGAGATGTTTATGGGCTAAGTTGGGGACTAAACTGCTTTTTAGTACTACTTGTCACCCCCAAACTGATGGACAAACTGAAGTAGTCAATAGAACGTTGTCTACTATGCTTAGGGCTGTTTTGAAGAATAATAAGAAAATGTGGGAGGAATGCTTGCCTCATATTGAATTTGCTTATAATCGTTCATTGCATTCTACTACTAAGATGTGCCCTTTTGAAGTTGTTTATGGTTTCCTACCTCGTGCACCTATTGATTTGTTGCCTCTTCCATCTTCGAAGAAGGTTAATTTTGATGCTAAACAACGTGCTGAATTGATTTTAAAAATGCATGAGTTAACTAAGGAAAACATTGAGCGTATGAAAGCTAAATATAAACTTGCTGGAGATAAGGGTAGAAAACATGTTGTGTTTGCACCTGGAGATCTTGTTTGGTTACATTTGCGTAAGGATAGATTTCCTGATTTACGCAAATCAAAGCTAATGCCACGTGCTGATGGTCCCTTTAAGGTGTTAGAGAAAATAAATGATAATGCATATAAACTTGAGCTGCCTGCAGATTTTGGGGTTAGTCCCACTTTTAACATTGCAGATTTGAAGCCTTATTTGGGTGAGGAAGATGAACTTCCGTCGAGGACGACTTCATTTCAACAAGGGGAGGATGATGAGGACATCAATACAATTGTTACACCCACAGCCCCTGCTGCTATACATACTGGACCAATTACTAGAGCTCGTGCACGCCAACTAAATTACCAGGTACTTTCGTTTCTTGGTAATGATTCTAATGTTCATGAGAATATGATGCTGCCTAAATTGGATACATTTGTTTTGCTTACAAATGAAGGGCCTAGCTTGGAGAAGGATGAACATTGGAGCAAGAACAAGCATGGAGATGATGGCATGCGCAAGGGGAACAAGAACGGAGTTACAAGTGATGATTTCAGGACTTTGAAGCCACCATAATGGGTGCATGAAGCCTTGGACGAAATATACAAGATGCCACTTCATAAATTTCGTCCCGAGGCTATTTTAGGTGCTGCGTCACCTTATTATTGGGCCAGGCCCATGTAATTTCGAAATACATAAGTATAGGCTATTTTTAGAGTCCGTATGTGTGGGGAAACAAGAGATAGGGTTGATTTCGGACCCCTCCACCAAGGGCCACGAAATTCCGCCCTCTTCCTCCATATATACAGCCCTTAGGGCATCGTTTAGACTTTGGGTTTTGTTTAGATTAAAAGTTCGCCATAGCTGCAACTTCGCGTACTTCGTTTGTGTTCAACGACCAGACAAAGGCGTCACAGAACCCCACCTTGATCAATAAAGCTTTCATCTTATATTCGCAATATCCAGATTGCAATCTTAGTTTCTTGCTTGTTCTTCGTTTGCTCGCAGGAAACAGACCCTCGTGGTCAGGTTGATCGTGCTCCGGCGTGGTCAATAACCTCTCGGAGTTGGTTTAGCGATTGCTAAGGCGCGACGTCCTCGCACGTTCGTAGTCGGGTCGTCAAAGTCGACTTCCACCAAAGCGAAATCCACCATCTCATCGAAAGACGGGACACCTTTGCCTCTATCAGGCATCTTGTATATTTCGTCCAAGGCTTCATGCACCCATTATGGTGGCTTCAAAGTCGTGAAATCATCACTTGTAACTCCGTTCTTGTTCCCCTTGCGCATGCCATCATTTCCATGCTTGTTCTTGCTCCAATGTTCATCCTTCTCCAAGCTAGGCCCTTCATTTGTAAGCAAAACAAATGTATCCAATTTAGGCAGCATCATATTCTCATGAACATTAGAATCATTACCAAGAAATGGAAGTACCTGGTAATTTAGTTGGCGTGCGCGAGCTATAGTAATTGGTCCACTATGTATAGCAGCAGGGCCTGTGGGTGTAACAATTGTATTGATGTCCTCATCATCCTCCCCTTCTTGAAGTGAAGTTGTCCTCGACGGAAGTTCATCTTCCTCACCCAAATAAGGCTTCAAATCTGCAATGTTAAAAGTGGGACTAACCCCAAAATCTGCAGGCAGCTCAAGTTTATATGCATTATCATTTATTTTCTCTAACACCTTAAAGGGACCATCAGCACGTGGCATTAGCTTTGATTTGCGCAAATCAGGAAATCTATCCTTACGCAAATGTAACCAAACAAGATCTCCAGGTGCAAACACAACATGTTTTCTACCCTTATCTCCAGCAAGTTTATATTTAGCATTCATACGCTCAATGTTTTCCTTAGTTAACTCATGCATTTTTAAAATCAATTCAGCACATTGTTTAGCATCAAAATTAACCTTCTCCGAAGATGGAAGAGGCAACAAATCAATAGGTGCACGAGGTTGGAAACCATACACAACTTCAAAAGGGCACATCTTAGTAGTAGAATGCAATGAACGATTATAAGCAAATTCAATATGAGGCAAGCATTCCTCCCACATTTTCTTATTATTCTTCAAAACAGCCCTAAGCATAGTAGACAACGTTCTATTGACTACTTCAGTTTGTCCATCAGTTTGGGGGTGACAAGTAGTACTAAAAAGCAGTTTAGTCCCCAACTTAGCCCATAAACATCTCCAAAAGTGGCTAAGAAATTTAGTATCACGATCTGAAACAATAGTATTTGGCACACCATGCAAGCGAATAATTTCACGAAAGAACAAATCAGCAACATTAACAGCATCATCGCTTTTATGACATGGTATAAAGTGTGCCGTTTTCGAGAATCTATCCACGAAAAGAAATATGCTATCCCTCCCCTTGTTTCTTCGAGGTAAACCTAAAACAAAGTCCATAGATATATCCTCCCAAGGAACACTAGGTACAGGCAAAGGCATATATAAACCATGAGGATTGAGTCGTGACTTAGCTCTTTGACATGTAGTGCATCGAGCAATAAAACGCTCAACATCCCGTCTCATCTTTGGCCAAAAGAAATGTGTAGCAAGTACGTCCTCCGTCTTCTTCACGCCAAAGTGTCCCATTAATCCTCCTCCATGCGCCTCCTGCAACAACAAAAGACGAACGGAGCTAGCTGGAATGCATAGCTTGTTAGCACGAAACACAAATCCATCGTTAACAACAAACTTGTTCCACATTCTTCCTTCTTTACAATTCTGCATTACATCTTTAAAATCAGCATCATGCACATATTGATCTTTGATGGTCTCCAAACCAAATATTTTGAAGTCAAGTTGTTAAAGCATAGTATAGCGACGAGACAATGCATCAGCAATAACATTTTCTTTTCCCTTCTTGTGTTTAATGACATAAGGGAAAGTCTCAATGAATTCAACCCATTTAGCATGTCTACGATTCAGTTTAGCTTGACTTTTAATATGTTTCAAAGATTCATGATCAGAATGTATAACAAATTCTTTGGGCCATAAATAATGTTGCCATGTTTCTAAAGTCCGAACAAGAGCATATAATTCTTTATCATAAGTAGAATAATTCAGACTAGGCCCACTCAATTTTTCAGAAAAGTATGCAACAGGCTTGCCATCTTGTAATAACACACCTCCTAATCCAATTCCACTAGCATCACATTCAAGCTCAAAAGTCTTATTAAAATCAGGAAGTTGGAGTAAAGGAGCATGTGTCAACTTATCTTTCAATACCGTGAAGGCTTCTTCCTGTGCGGTACCCCAAACAAAAGGCACATCCTTCTTTGTAAGCTCGTTGAGAGGTGCAGCAATGGTGCTGAAATCTCTCACAAAACGCCTATAGAATCCAGCGAGGCCAAGAAAACTCCTCACTTGTGTGACCGTTTTGGGCTGCGGCCAACTCTCAATAGCTTCAATCTTGGCTTTATCAACTTCAATTCCCTGTGGAGTAACAACATAGCCAAGAAAAGATACTCGGTCGGTGCAAAAGGTGCACTTCCCAAGGTTACCAAACAAACGTGCATCACGTAGAGCAATAAAAACAGCACGTAAATGTTCCAAATGTTCCTCCAAAGATCTGCTATAAATCAATATGTCATCAAAGTAAACTACCACAAATCGTCCAATGAAAGCACGTAAAACTTCGTTCATTAATCTCATGATAGTACTGATAGAGGCAAAGGTGTCCCGTCTTTCGATGAGATGGTGGATTTCGCTTTGGTGGAAGTCGACTTTGACGATCCGACTACGAACGTGCGAGGACGTCGCGCCTTAGCAATCGCTAAACCAACTCCGAGAGGTTATTGACCACGCCGGAGCACGATCAACCTGACCACGAAGGTCTGTTTCCTGCGAGCAAACAAAGAACAAGCAAGAAACTAAGATTGCAATCTGGATATTGCGAATATAAGATGAAAGCTTTATTGATCAAGGTGGGGTTCTGTGACGCCTTTGTCTGGTCGTTGAACACAAACGAAGTACGCGAAGTTGCAGCTATGGCGAACTTTTAATCTAAACAAAACCCAAAGTCTAAACGATGCCCTAAGGGCTGTATATATGGAGGAAGAGGGGGGGAATTTCGTGGCCCTTGGTGGAGGGGTCCGAAATCAACCCTATCTCTTGTTTCCCCACACATACGGACTCCAAAAATAGCCTATACTTATGTATTTCGAAATTACATGGGCCTGGCCCAATAATAAGGTGACGCAGCACCTAAAATAGCCTCGGGACGAAATTTATGAAGTGGCATCTTGTATATTTCGTCCAAGGCTTCATGCACCCATTATGGTGGCTTCAAAGTCCTGAAATCATCACTTGTAACTCCGTTCTTGTTCCCCTTGCGCATGCCATCATCTCCATGCTTGTTCTTGCTCCAATGTTCATCCTTCTCCAAGCTAGGCCCTTCATTTGTAAGCAAAACAAATGTATCCAATTTAGGCAGCATCATATTCTCATGAACATTAGAATCATTACCAAGAAACGAAAGTACCTGGTAATTTAGTTGGCGTGCACGAGCTCTAGTAATTGGTCCAGTATGTATAGCAGCAGGGGCTGTGGGTGTAACAATTGTATTGATGTCCTCATCACCTTCTTTGTTCGAGGTAAACCTAAAACAAAGTCCATAGATATATCCTCCCAAGGAACACTAGGTACAGGCAAAGGCATATATAAACCATGAGGATTGAGTCGTGACTTAGCTTTTTGACATGTAGTGCAGCGAGCAATAAAACGATCAACATCCCGTCTCATCTTTGGCCAAAAGAAATGTGTAGCAAGTACGTCCTCCGTCTTCTTCACGCCAAAGTGTCCCATTAATCCTCCTCCATGCGCCTCCTGCAACAACAAAAGACGAACGGAGCTAGCTGGAATGCATAGCTTGTTAGCACGAAACACAAATCCATCGTTAACAACAAACTTGTTCCACATTCTTCCTTCTTTACAATTCTGCATTACATCTTTAAAATCAGCATCATGCACATATTGATCTTTGATGGTCTCCAAACCAAATATTTTGAAGTCAAGTTGTGAAAGCATAGTATAGCGACGAGACAATGCATCAGCAATAACATTTTCTTTTCCCTTCTTGTGTTTAATGACATAAGGGAAAGTCTCAATGAATTCAACCCATTTAGCATGTCTACGATTCAGTTTAGCTTGACTTTTAATATGTTTCAAAGATTCATGAGCAGAATGTATAACAAATTCTTTGGGCCATAAATAATGTTGCCATGTTTCTAAAGTCCGAACAAGAGCATATAATTCTTTATCATAAGTAGAATAATTCAGACTAGGCCCACTCAATTTTTCAGAAAAGTATGCAACAGGTTTGCCATCTTGTAATAACACACCTCCTAATCCAATTCCACTAGCATCACATCCAAGCTCAAAAGTCTTATTAAAATCAGGAAGTTGGAGTAAAGGAGCATGTGTCAACTTATCTTTCAATACCGTGAAGGCTTCTTCCTGTGCTTTACCCCAAAGAAAAGGCACATCTTTCTTTGTAAGCTCATTGAGAGGTGCAGCAATGGTGCTGAAATCTCTCACAAAACGCCTATAGAATCCAGCGAGGCCAAGAAAACTCCTCACTTGTCTGACCGTTTTGGGCTGCGGCCAACTCTCAATAGCTTCAATCTTGGCTTTATCAACTTCAATTCCCTGTGGAGTAACAACATAGCCAAGAAAAGATACTCGGTCGGTGCAAAAGGTGCACTTCCCAAGGTTACCAAACAAACGTGCATCACGTAGAGCAATAAAAACAACACGTAAATGTTCCAAATGTTCTTCCAAAGATCTGCTATAAATCAATATGTCATCAAAGTAAACTACCACAAATCGTCCAATGAAAGCACGTAAAACTTTGTTCATTAATCTCATGAAAGTACTAGGTGCATTAGTTAACCCAAAAGGCATGACTAACCACTCATATAATCCAAACTTAGTTTTAAATGCTGTTTTCCATTCATCTCCCAATTTCATACGAATTTGATGGTAGCCACTACGCAAATCAACTTTGGAGAATATTGTAGAGCCACTCAATTCATCAAGCATATCATCTAGCCTAGGAATAGGATGACGATAACGAATAGTAATATTATTAATGGCTCTACAATCAACGCACATACGTGATGTACCATCCTTTTTCGGCACTAGAATAATAGGAACAGCACAAGGACTAAGGGATTCGCGTATATAACCTTTGTCGAGAAGCTCTTGTACTTGACGCATAATCTCCTTCGTCTCCTCTGGATTGGTACGGTATGGTGCACGGTTTGGCAGTGAAGCACCGGGAATTAAGTCAATCTGATGCTCAATCCCTCGAATAGGCGGTAATCCCGGTGGCACGTCTTGTGGAAAAACGTCAGCGAACTCCTGCAAAATGTTAGTGACAGCAGGAGGCAAAGAGGAAGGCACGTCCTCGAATGAAAATAATGCCTCTTTGCACACAAAAGCATAGCAAACAGATTTGCTGAAATCTAGCTCATCAATATCAGATTTGGTGGCAAATAAACATGCACTTTTCAATTTAATTTCAGAAGCAACACTAGATGGTTTATTATTAGGCTTCATTTGTTGCTCAAATTCTTTTGCCACAATCTGATTTTCACTCTTATTCTTCTCCTGTTGTGCTTTATTAGCTCTATTAATATCATCTTTCAAAATGGAATCAGGAGTCATAGGAAGCAAAGAAATATTTTTATCCTTATGAACAAGAGTATAGTGATTGTTTCTAGCATGGTGTACAGAATTTTTATCAAATTGCCATGGTCAACCAAGTAATAAGGAACATGCTTGCATAGGTACCACATCACAATCAACATAATCAGCATATGTAGAGATACTAAAATGCACACGAACAGTACGTGTTACCTTAACCTTGCCGCTGTTGTTGAACCATTGGATGTAGTAAGGATGTGGATGTGGTCTTGTGGTGAGAGAAAGCTTCTCCACCATCTCCATGCTAGCCAAGTTGTTGCAGCTCCCTCCGTCTATTATGACGCGCACAGAACGTTCCTTCACAACTCCCTTGGTATGGAACAAATTGTGCCTCTGATTTTGCTCAGCTTGTGTGACCTGCACACTCAAAACACGTTGAGCAACTAAACATTCATACCTGTCAGCGTCTTCAGGAGCCATGTATTGCGTCTCATGATCAGAATCATCTCCACCATGTTCTTCACGTGTAATAAGAGCCAATGTCTCCTCATCATAGTCACTAGCGGACTCATATCCACCATCCGCGGTAGCAATCAACACACGCGGAGATTTGCATTCCCTCGCATAATGACCTCCTCCCTTACAACGACGACAAATAATATCACTTGTGTGCCCTGTTGATGCCATGGAAGAAGAAGAACGCTGTGCAGGCCCCGCAGGTGCGCTCTTGGCAGATAATGGTGGTTGTGCCTGTTTTCTTGTATCACGGCTGGAGGTGGCACCAGATGGAGGTGCTGGTGCAGTTGAAGTAGAAGATGCACGTGGTGTCCATGATGAAGGTCGGCCTGCAGAAAAGTTAGTTCGCCCCAATGCTTGTCGATCCTGCACTTCACGTTCAGCTTTACAAGCAAGATGGAATAAACGAGTGATATTAGTATACTCCTTATAGTCTAAAATGGTCTGAATCTCTCTATTTAATCCACCCAGAAAACGTGCAAGCATAGCTTCATTCTCCTCAACAATACCACATCTAATCATGCCAGTTTGTAATTCCTGATAATATTCTTCTACAGAATTTTTCCCTTGTCTTAAACGCTGCAATTTTTGAAGCAATTCACGTTGATAATATGGTGGAACCCAACGCGTACGCATAGCAGATTTCAAAGCAGCCCAAGTAGTTGGAATAGGATATAATCTACAATGTTCAGACCACCATACACATGCAAAACTAGTGAAAGCACAAACAGCAGCAGCAACTCGTCTCTCCTCAGGATATTGTAAACATGTAAATCGTTGTTCAGTTTCTAACTCCCAAGTAAGATATATATCAGGAACATATCTACCCTCAAATGGTGGAATATTCAATTTCAGTTTAGGAATATGGACATCATCGCGTACCTGAGGTGGTGGTGCAGGCCTACCATTACGAATATATACCTGAGGTCGACCTGCTGGTGGTGGTACAGGTGGCTGCACGTAGTGTTGATTTTGATCAACCTCATCCTCATAATCTCCCACATAATCATCATCCTCCACATCAGCAGCAGGAGCCACAGAAGTATCAACAGCAGCACCAACAGTTTGGCCAAACGCAAGAGGAACACGGCTTGCTCGGCGGAGGTCTGCTTCGCGACGTGGAGGTAGTCGTTGTTGTTGTTGTTGGAGAGGTGCGTTAGGTGCAGCGGGTGGTGGTGGTGGAAGACGCGCGAGCAATTCATTAAACTTGTTATCGAGCTTTGTTTCGAACGTCTTCTCAAGGCCAGTGATCTTCTCCATGGCCTCTTCAAAATTGTTCAGCACATCTTGCACCTGTTCAGTCATCATTTGCTGAAACTTATCATGAAGCTCCTTGTTCGATAAATTCTCCCAGTCAATCTCGTCGGCTTGTGATCCTGGCATGGTTAGCAGCAATAGAAACACACAAGAATATGATCCTACAGACTACTAAGAAGTGGTGGTGGTGTATCACAAATCCGTCAAGCAAATCTCAAATTCTTACCAGTTCTTACCCAGCAGCAGGCGGTGATCGGCAACCGTTGTAGTCAAAAACTCTCAAAGCTTGGATAGAGCGATTACCAGGGAGAGTCAAACACACGACGTAGATGTATGTGGAGCTGGGAAGGCTTATAGTATTGATGAGGACATCAATACAATTGTTACACCCACAGCCCCTGCTGCTATACATACTGGACCAATTACTAGAGCTCGTGCACGCCAACTAAATTACCAGGTACTTTCGTTTCTTGGTAATGATTCTAATGTTCATGAGAATATGATGCTGCCTAAATTGGATACATTTGTTTTGCTTACAAATGAAGGGCCTAGCTTGGAGAAGGATGAACATTGGAGCAAGAACAAGCATGGAGATGATGGCATGCGCAAGGGAAACAAGAACGGAGTTACAAGTGATGATTTCAGGACTTTGAAGCCACCATAATGGGTGCATGAAGCCTTGGACGAAATATACAAGACGCCACTTCATAAATTTCGTCCCGAGGCTATTTTAGGTGCTGCGTCACCTTATTATTGGGCCAGGCCCATGTAATTTCGAAATACATAAGTATAGGCTATTTTTAGAGTCCGTATGTGTGGGGAAACAAGAGATAGGGTTGATTTCGGACCCCTCCACCAAGGGCCACGAAATTCTCCCCCTCTTCCTCCATATATACAGCCCTTAGGGCATCGTTTAGACGTTGGGTTTTGTTTAGATTAAAAGTTCGCCATAGCTGCAACTTCGCGTACTTCGTTTGTGTTCAACGACCAGACAAAGGCGTCACAGAACCCCACCTTGATCAATAAAGCTTTCATCTTATATTCGCAATATCCAGATTGCAATCTTAGTTTCTTGCTTGTTCTTCGTTTGCTCGCAGGAAACAGACCCTCGTGGTCAGGTTGATCGTGCTCCGGCGTGGTCAATAACCTCTCGGAGTTGGTTTAGCGATTGCTAAGGCGCGACGTCCTCGCACGTTCGTAGTCGGATCGTCAAAGTCGACTTCCACCAAAGCGAAATCCACCATCTCATCGAAAGACGGGACACCTCCGCCTCTATCAACAGGTTTGCCATCTTGTAATAACACACCGCCTAATCCAATTCCACTAGCATCACATTCAAGCTCAAAAGTCTTATTAAAATCAGGAAGTTGGAGTAAAGGAGCATGTGTCAACTTATCTTTTAATACCGAGAAGGCTTCTTCCTGTGCGGTACCCCAAAGAAAAGGCACATCTTTCTTTGTAAGCTCATTGAGAGGTGCAGCAATGGTGCTGAAATCTCTCACAAAACGCCTATAGAATCCAGCGAGGCCAAGAAAACTCCTCACTTGTGTGACCGTTTTGGGCTGCGGCCAACTCTCAATAGCTTCAATCTTGGCTTTATCAACTTCAATTCCCTGTGGAGTAACAACATAGCCAAGAAAAGATACTCGGTCGGTGCAAAAGGTGCACTTCCCAAGGTTACCAAACAAACGTGCATCACGTAGAGCAATAAAAACAGCACGTAAATGTTCCAAATGTTCTTCCAAAGATCTGCTATAAATCAATATGTCATCAAAGTAAACTACCACAAATCGTCCAATGAAAGCACGTAAAACTTCGTTCATTAATCTCATGAAAGTACTAGGTGCATTAGTTAACCCAAAAGGCATGACTAACCACTCATATAATCCAATCTTAGTTTTAAATGCTGTTTTCCATTCATCTCCCAATTTCATACGAATTTGATGGTAGCCACTACGCAAATCAACTTTGGAGAATATTGTAGAGCCACTCAATTCATCAAGCATATCATCTAGCCTAGGAATAGGATGACGATAACGAATAGTAATATTATTAATGCCTCTACAATCAACACACATACGTGATGTACCATCCTTTTTCGGCACTAGAATAATAGGAACAGCACAAGGACTAAGGGATTCGCGTATATAACCTTTGTCGAGAAGCTCTTGTACTTGACGCATAATCTCCTTCGTCTCCTCTGGATTGGTACGGTATGGTGCACGGTTTGGCAGTGAAGCACCGGGAATTAAGTCAATCTGATGCTCAATCCCTCGAATAGGCGGTAATCCCGGTGGCACGTCTTGTGGAAACACGTCAGCGAACTCCTGCAAAATGTTAGTGACAGCAGGAGGCAAAGAGGAAGGCACGTCCTCGAATGAAAATAATGCCTCTTTGCACACAAAAGCATAGCAAACAGATTTGCTGAAATCTAACTCATCAATATCAGATTTGGTGGCAAATAAACATGCACTTTTCAATTTAATTTCAGAAGCAACACTAGATGGTTTATTATTAGGCTTCATTTGTTGCTCAAATTCTTTTGCCACAATCTGATTTTCACTCTTATTCTTCTCCTGTTGTGCTTTATTAGCTCTATTAATATCATCTTTCAAAATGGAATCAGGAGTCATAGGAAGCAAAGTAATATTTTTATCCTTATGAACAAGAGTATAGTGATTGTTTCTACCATGGTGTACAGAATTTTTATCAAATTGCCATGGTCTACCAAGTAATAAGGAACATGCTTGCATAGGTACCACATCACAATCAACATAATCAGCGTATGTAGAGATACTAAAATGCACACGAACAGTACGTGTTACCTTAACCTTGCCGCTGTTGTTGAACCATTGGATGTAGTAAGGATGGGGATGTGGTCTTGTGGTGAGAGAAAGCTTCTCCACCATCTCCATGCTAGCCAAGTTGTTGCAGCTCCCTCCGTCTATGATGACGCGCACAGAACGTTCCTTCACAACTCCCTTGGTATGGAACAAATTGTGCCTCTGATTTTGCTCAGCTTGTGTGACCTGCACACTCAAAACACGTTGAGCAACTAAACATTCATACCTGTCAGCGTCTTCAGGAGCCATGTATTGCGTCTCATGATCAGAATCATCTCCACCATGTTCTTCACGTGTAATAAGAGCCAAAGTCTCCTCATCATAGTCACTAGCGGACTCATATCCACCATCCGTGGTAGCAATCATCACACGCGGAGATTTGCATTCTCTCGCATAATGACCTCCTCCCTTACAACGACGACAAATAATATCACTTGTGTGCCCTGTTGATGCCATGGAAGAAGAAGAACTCCGTGCAGGCCCAGCAGGTGCGCTCTTGGCAGATAATGGTGGTTGTGCCTGTTTTCTTGTATCACGACTGGAGGAGGCACCTAATTGAGGTGCTGGTGCAGTTGAAGTAGAAGATGCACGCGGTGTCCATGATGAAGGTCGGCCTGCAGAAAAGTTAGTTTGCCCCAATGCTTGTCGATCCTGCACTTCACGTTCAGCTTTACAAGCAAGATGGAATAAACGAGTGATATTAGTATACTCCTTATAGTCTAGAATGGTCTGAATCTCTCTATTTAATCCACCCAGAAAACGTGCAAGCATAGCTTCATTCTCCTCAACAATACCACATCTAATCATGCCAGTTTGTAATTCCTGATAATATTCTTCTACAGAATTTTTCCCTTGTCTTAAACGCTGCAATTTCTGAAGCAATTCACGTTGATAATATGGTGGAACCCAACGCGTACGCATAGCAGTTTTCAAAGCAGCCCAAGTAGTTGGAATAGGATATAATCTACAATGTTCAGACCACCATACACATGCAAAACTAGTGAAAGCACAAACAGCAGCAGCAACTCGTCTCTCCTCAGGATATTGTAAACATGTAAATCGTTGTTCAGTTTCTAACTCCCAAGTAAGATATATATCAGGAACATATCTACCCTCAAATGATGGAATATTCAATTTCAGTTTAGGAATATGGACATCATCTCGTACCTGAGGTGGTGGTGCAGGCCTACCATTACGAATATATACCTGAGGTCGACCTGCTGGTGGTGGTGCTGGTGGCTGCTCGTAGATCTGATTTTGATCAACCTCATCCTCATAATCGCCCGCATACTCATCATCCTCCTGGGTACCAGCAGGAGCAGTAGCAGGAGCCAAAGAAGCACCAACAACAGTAACAGCGGCACCAGAATTTTGTCCTGGCTCAATAGGAACACGTTGTGCTCGTCCATACTGATTTGGAAGGGGCGTAGTTGTTGTTGTTGCAGAGGTGCGACAGGTGCAGCCGGTGGTGGAAGACGCGCAAGCAGTTCATTAAATCTGTTATCGAGCTTTGTTTCGAACGTCTTCTCAAGGCCAGTGATCTTCTCCATGGCCTCTTCAAAATTGTTCAGCACATCTTGTACCTGTTCAGTCATCATTTGCTGAAACTTATCATGAAGCTCCTTGTTCGATAAGTTCTCCCAGTCAATCTCGTCGGCTTGTGATCCGGGCATGGTTAGCAGCAATAGAAACACACAAGAATATGATCCTACAGACTACTAAGAAGTGGTGGTGGTGTATCACAAATCCGTCAAGCAAATCTCAAATTCTTACCAGTTCTTACCCAACAGCAGGCGGTGATCGGCAACCGTTGTAGTCAAAAACTCTCAAAGCTTGGATAGAGCGATTACCAGGGAGAGTCAAACACACGACGTAGATGTATGTGGAGCTGGGAAGGCTTATAGTATGGTAGCAAAAAGGGTCAGCAATAATCAATTCAGAGATGCAAAGTTGAATAAACGCTCAACGACGGTACTGTGCTGGTCCTAGGCTAGACTGTGCTAGAGACGCGAGCCTAGAACACCAACAAAATCACGGCGCGGCACGTAAACAAGGGAAAAGCACACTCTGAAAAAAAAAATTCGCTCTTTTTTTTGCGCTCTTTTTTTTTGCGCTGTTCTTTTTTTTCCGAAAAATCACTATAATGGCGAGTGTCTCAAAACTCTTCCTAGGTCAAACTGACAGGATGGGCACGAATTTTTTTTTTCGACCAAATTTTTTTTTTTCGACTGCCCGGACCCAAAAACTGGAAACGGGTCAAAAAAAACTTCCTATAATGGCACCTGTCTCAAAACACTCAAAAACACCTAAAAATAGGATAGCCAGAAATTTTTTCGAAAAATGCGTTTTCGAAAAATTTTGGGCCTAAACGGAGCGTGGCTACCCGACTCCGGCAAGGAAACACGAATCGGAAACTAGATGGATCTCGGAAACAAACCTAATAAGCAAGGAACTCGGATTGGTGGTAGATATATGGTGGTGGTATATGTCAGCGGTGGTGGTAGCGCTGGTAGTATATGGATATGGATCGGTGGTGGTATATGGACACGGATTGGTGGTGGTATATGGATACGGATTCGGAGCGGTGGTGGTAGATGGCAGGGGCGATGATGATGGTGCGGCGGCGGCATGACAACTTATGACCAGAACTCGAAACTCTAAAAGACTAGACTCTAAGACCAGCAACTAGACCGACGATGCAACCGCAAATTCAACAAAGCAAAACCCTAAAAAGATTATGCAAAGGCTCAGATTGGTTCGGATATGATGAACTAACCCTAAATTTTTTTTGTGGCTTTTTCGTGGACTGTAGGTATGAAGATCAGACTCGATCTAAACTACGAAAACTGTAAAATCTCACCGAGCAACCTGGAAATCTGATACCACTTGATAGAGGCGAGGGTCCCGATCTTTCGATGAGATAATAACTATCGATTTGGTGGAGACGACTTTGACGATCCGACTACAAACGTGCACGACATTGCGCCTTAGCAACCGCTAAACCAATCTCCTGAGGTTACTGACGATGCTGGAAGCACGGTCAGCCTGACCACGAAGGTTTATTCCTGCAAGCAATCGAAGAACGAGCAAGAATATGATAAAGCAATCTGAATATTGCAAATATATATGAAGTATTGATAATGGTGGGGATCCGGAAGCGGTCTTGGTCTGGTCGTTGGACACAAACGAAGTACACGAAGTTGCAATGGCTAACTTTTAACTAAACAAATCCCAAAGTCTAAACGATGCCCTAAGGGCTGTATATATGGAGGAAGAGGGGGGAATTTCGTGGCCCTTGGTGGAGGGGTCCGAAATCAACCCTATCTCTTGTTTCCCCACACATACGGACTCTAAAAATAGCCTATACTTATGTATTTCGAAATTACATGGGCCTGGCCCAATAATAAGGTGACGCGGCACCTAAAATAGCCTCGGGACGAAATTTATGAAGTGGCATGTTGTATATTTCGTCCAAGGCTTCATGCACCCATTATGGTGGCTTAAAAGTCCTGAAATCATCACTTGTAACTCCGTTCTTGTTCCCCTTGCGCATGCCATCATCTCCATGCTTGTTCTTGCTCCAATGTTCATCCTTCTCCAAGCTAGGCCCTTCATTTGTAAGCAAAACAAATGTATCCAGTTTAGGCAGCATCATATTCTCATGAACATTAGAATCATTACCAAGAAACGAAAGTACCTGGTAATTAAGTTGGCGTGCACGAGCTCTAGTAATTGGTCCAGTATGTATAGCAGCAGAGGCTGTGGGTGTAACAATTGTATTGATGTCCTCATCATTATTTGGGTGAGGAAGATGAGTTTCCGTCGAGGACGACTTCATTTCAAGAAGGGGAGGATGATGAGGACATCAATACCATTGTTACACCCACAGCCCCTACTGCTACATATACGGGACCAATTACTAGAGCTCGCGCACGCCAATTAAATTATCAGGTACTTTCGTTTCTTGGTAATGATTCTAATGTTCATGAGAATATGATGCTGCCTAAATTGGATACATTTGTTTTTCTTACAAATGAAGGGCCTAGCTTGGAGAAGGATGAACATTGGAGCAAGAACAAGCATGGAGATGATGCCATGCGCAAGGGGAACAAGAACGGAGTTACAAGTGATGATTTCAGGACTTTGAAGCCACCATAATGGGTGCATGAAGCCTTGGACGAAATATACAAGATGCCACTTCATAAATTTCGTCCCGAGGCTATTATAGGTGCTGCGTCACCTTTTTATTGGGCCAGGCCCATGTAATTTCGAAATACATAAGTATAGGCTATTTTTAGAGTCCGTATGTGTGGGGAAACAAGAGATAGGGTTGATTTCGGACCCCTCCACCAAGGACCACGAAATTCCCCCTCTCTTCCTCCATATATACAGCCCTTAGGGCACCGTTAAGACTTTGGGTTTTGTTTAGATTAAAAGTTCGCCATAGCTGCAACTTCGCGTACTTCGTTTGTGTTCAACGACCAGACAAAGGCGTCACAGAACCCCACCTTGATCAATAAAGCTTTCATCTTATATTCGCAATATCCAGATTGCAATCTCAGTTTCTTGCTTGTTCTTCGTTTGCTCACAGGAAACAGACCCTCGTGGTCAGGTTGATCGTGCTCCGGCGTGGTCAATAACCTCTCGGAGTTGGTTTAGCGATTGCTAAGGCGCGACGTCCTCGCACATTCGTAGTCGGATCGTCAAAGTCGACTTCCACCAAAGCGATATCCATCATCTCATCGAAAGACGGGACACCTTTGCCTCTATCAGCACACAAGTGATATTATTTGTCGTCGTTGCAAGGGAAGAGGTCATTATGCGAGAGAATGCAAATCTCAACGTGTGATGATTGCTACTGAGGATGGTGGGTATGAGTCCGCTGGTGACTATGATGAGGAGACTTTGGCGCTTATTACAAGTGAAGAACATAGTGGAGCTGATTCTGATCATGAGACGCAGTACATGGCTCCTGAAGACGCTGACAGGTATGAATGTTTAGTTGCTCAACGTGTTTTGAGTGTGTAGGTCAGACAAGCTGAGCAAAATCAGAGGCACAATTTCTTCCATACAAAGGGAGTTATGAAGGAACGTTCTGTGCGCTTCATCATAGACAGAGGGAGCTGCAACAACTTGGCTAGCATGGAGATGGTGGAGAAGCTATCTCTCACCACAAGACCACATCCACATCCTTACTACATCCAATGGTTCAACAACAGCGGCAAGGTTAAGGTAACACGTATTGTTCATGTGCATTTTAGTATCTCTATATATGTTGATTATGTTGATTGTGATGTGGTACCTAGCAAGCATGTTCCTTATTACTTGGTCGACCATGGCAATTGATGCGGAGCATCCTTCCATCATCCCCATGGACTCTACACCGACACATCCAACCCCACGAGGACCCATGACAAGAGCTAGAGCACGTGCTTTGGAAACCGAGGTGAACTCCTTCCTACTAGACTTGCATGTGGACATGAATGGAACATGTTTACTACCTCACCAAGATATGCTATGCCTCCTTAGGTATGAAGAGGAACATCACCAAGAAGCTCAGGAGCATCACCAAGGAGAAGGAGGACCACCCCAAGGCCGTGCGAACCAAGAAGAAGGACAACAGCAGCAGCACATGAAGCTCCAGGCGACCTCGTGCGCACGGGCCCCCAAGACCCCGTGCCCACGGGCCTCCCAGGAAGTTGGCGTTGGAGCACCCCGTGCGCACGGGCCCAACTTACCCCGTGCGCAACGGCCTCCCAGGATGGCCGGCTGAGACTGCACCTTCGGCTCCTCTTCATCTCCTTCGACCCCAAGGCTATATATTCTGTACCAAGGACCATGTTTAAGGTTAGCAAAGTATTAGATGAGATATTTGTGAGCTTTGCTCCTTCACCTTCCCTCTTGGAGGATCAAGAACCCCTAGGGAAGAATCCTTGTGGATTGCAAGACCTCCACAAGGAGAAGACTACCTTCAAGACCCCATCTCCTTTGGATTTGGGATGAACTTTGCCATTGTATCTTTCCTTTGATTGTGTTTGTGACTTGTGGATCTTGTGTTGTTACCCTAGTGGATGTGTAATTGGGAATTGTTGGAGTGATTGCCTCTTTGTGTGCTTGTTGTTTCTCTCCTTTTCCCCCTCCAAGTGTGAAAAGATCCATCCTAGGGTTCTACCCTACATCATCTTGGTATCATGAGCCACGTTGATTCACATCTTGGAGTCCCTACCTTCCACTTTCTAGCTTGATTTTGTTGTTTTTCGTCCTAATCCGAAAATCCCCACCAAAAATAGCCCCAAAAAATTTGTCTTGCAATTTGTTGATCTTGTGAGATTTGGTTGTTTTGATCCACGAATTTGGTGTTGGGTAAGTGGAACTACCCCTCCACCTTCATCCCCACCCTTCCACTGTTTGAATTTGGCCACAATCTTGGAAATCACCATGTGATCCGAGCAGTTCATCCGCTCACAGGAGACCCCGTGCACACGGGACCCCGTGCACACGGGCCTCACTTACCCCGTGCGCACGGACTATCAAGGGAGCTCCGGCCATTTTTTATTTTTCCTCATTTCTTTCCCCACCACCTCTTGTGTTCTTCCGCACCATTCCACGTGTTTGTTTGAGTGTTGGGTCGCGGTTTCTCTCGTGTCCTATGGTGTTTCGGCTACTTAGGTGCGAGTTGGCATCATCATCATCGCCACCAATCATCGACTCGGACAACACATAGGCTTCGACAAGATCATCTTCATCACTATCGTAAGCAAGGACGGTAACATCGACAATGCTTTGTACTCCCTTGCCATTAACTTGATAGCTTCGAGCCCTTTTGCGTAGCTTACCCATCGAGACTAGCTTGTTGAGTATTGCCGGGCCACGCCTTAGTGCACCATTTAGTGTTCCGTCCATCCCGTGCATTTACTACTTGTTACCTCGTTGTGTGGCTCATATATCAAGCATCGTGGCGTAGTAAAAAAAGTAGAAAAAGCTTTTAAGCAAAAGAGAAGAGAAGCAAAGAGCTTATAAGCAATAGCATCGAGCCTTAGTGATGCAGAGCATCCTACGGTCATCCCCATGGACCTACCTTCGTCTCATCAAGAGCCAAGAGGACCTATGACACAAGCACGAGCTAGAGCTCTCGAGAACGAGGTGACTTCTCTCCTTAGTGATATCACATATGATCCACTCGAGACATGGCTACTACCTAAGTCCGATATACTATGCATGATTAGGTGTCAAGAGGAACCTCCCGAGGATGCACGTGAAGACGGACAAGCCGCCAACTCCACGGATGAAGAGAACCAACTAAAACGGGCAAGCTCACCTTCCAGGCCCCGGACATCCGGCCAAGGCCCCGGACATCCGACCCTTGGAGCGTCTCCATCAGCAACAGCCAAGCTGGCCAAGTCTACAGGGCCCGGACATCCGGCGTCCAGCCCGGACATCGGGCCCCAGCCCGGAAATCCGGCGCCACGCGCCAGGAACTACAGAAACTCTCGCCTCCAGCCCGAACATCCGGCGACTTGGCCCGGACATCCGGCCCCTCCGGAAGCCCCGGACATCCGGCCCGACGCCCGGACATCCGGCCCCGCCTGTTTGTGCATAGTAAAGGGCCGAAGCCCATGTACCTCTTCGCCCCCCTAGACTATATATACTCCTTCCCCTTCCTCTTTCAAGGGTTAGCATTGGTTTAGCTCATATTTGTGTGAGAGCCTTGCTTATCCACTTGGATACTTCTCCTCGGAGTTCACGACCTCTTCGGAGAAGATCCCCCAAGCGGATTCAAGACCCCTTTCTAGGGAAGACCATCAAGACCTCCTCACGGAGAAGAACGGTTCCTTTGTATCCTTACCTTTGTTGATTGTGGATCATGTGTTACTCTATGTTCTCGGTGATCTAGCACTTGTGTGATTGATTCCTTGTTGGTTTAGTGATTCTCTCTCATTTTCCCCGTGTTTCCCCTTTGTGCTTCCGCGTGTTCTTCGTGATTCCCCGTAGGATCCACTCCAAACGTGAAAGATCGTCACCATAGGGTTCCTCCCTACATCATCTTGGTATCATGATCCACGTTGATCACGGTTTTGGAGCCCCTACCCCGTGTTTTCCAGCTTGATTTTGTTGTTTTTGTCCTAAATCCGAAAAATCCCCACCAAAAATAGCCCAATTTTTTTTTGTGATTTGTTGGTGTGATAAAGTTTTGTTGGATTTGATCCATGGATCTGCTTTGCTTCGAGTTGATCTAGCTTTTCCCCAAATCTCCCGCGACTTCCATCCACCAATTTGTCCGAATTTCGCCCCGGAGTTACAAATTTTACCGAGTTCATCTTGTTCGTTCCCGATCCAGAGCCCGGACATCCGCCCCATGTCCAACGGACATCCGGCGCCCCGGACATCCGGCAGGTGGCCCGGACATCCGGCCCCTGGGAGCAGCAACTCCATCCCCGCGCCCATTTTCCCATACTTTCGGCCAATTTTGCCCCGGTGCCCACGCTTACTTCCGCATACCCCCAACACTTTCCAAACACCACCACCACTCACTGCTATCTCCTTTGTCGATTTTGAAATGTTTTGGTCTTTGAGATTTTGAGTTGTGCTTCCCGTGTCCTATTGTGTTTCGGCTATATAGGTACGGTTCGACGTCACCGACTTGCAACTCTCCGAGCAACATACACGAGACTACTTCGACAACAAGCTCGACACGCACAAGCAAGAGAACAATGCAAGAATGGACGAGATCCGCACCTTGTTGGTGAACCGGCCTCCTTCCACACTGTCATACTCAAGACGGAGCCAATCAAGTCGACACTCCGTTGACTCCTTCTCCGGCTCAAGTACACCATCATCGAACACTCTTCGACGAGCCGCGCGTCAAGACCGGCATGCATCTCGCAACCCACTACACGTCAAGCATTCACAATGGCAAATCGATGAGCAAGTCCCTCGTCCTCAATCAAATCAAGTCGCTTTTGCCCAAGCTCAAGAACGACAACGTCTTCGTCACCAAGAAGAAGAAGAACGAGCGCGTCTACACCAAGAGCAACAAGACGTCGAGGCTCAACGTCTTCAACAACAACTACGTGAAGCGCAAGCTCCTGAGGCGCAACGTGTACTTCAAGAATCAAGTCGAGCCATCGCCAACCGCAATCACGAATGGCGCAATCAAGAGGAAGCCCTTCGAGAAGAAATCCAAGAGAGGAACTACCAACCGCATGTGCAACGTCAAGCTGCACAAGCTCCTTCACAAGCTCGTGAAGCTCCACCTCAACCTCAAGTTCAACAAGAGCAAGTTGATCATGGACTTCCTCCACGCCAAGAGCAACATGAGGATGATTACCCTCCACGTCAAGGGTGTCATCATCACCATCGCCAACAACACAATGAAGAGCAACGCTATGGCAAGCTCAAATTCACAATGCCCAAGTCCAATGGAAGCAATGATCCCGAAGAATACCTCTCATGGGCATTGAAGGTCGACAAAATCTTTCGTTTGCACAACTATGAGGAAGAGAAGAAGATCGCTATGGCATCACTTGAGTTCCAATACTATGTGCTCATATGGCGGGAACAAGTCCTTGAGCACCGTCAAGCAAGAGGTGAACCTCCAATCACCACTTGGGCTCAAATGAAGGATGTCATGCGAGCATGTTTTGTACCAACCTACTACAACCGTGATCTCTTAAAGAAGCTACAACTCCTCAAGCAAGGAATGAAGAGTGTTGAAGAATACTACAAGGAAATGGAGATAGCCATGATTCGAGCCAATGTCACGGAAGATGATGAGCAAACAATGGCACGATTCTTGAATGGACTCAATCATCCCATCAAGAAGATCGCCGACTTCCAACCCTACTCCAACCTCATTGAGATCATACATCAAGCTACAAAGGCGGAACGTCAAGTGCAGGATGACTTCAAGTACGCCAAGTACTCATCAAAGACCTACGGTGATGTAGGGCGGAACCCTAGGGGCCGATCTTTCACGTTTGGAGTGGATCCTATGGGAAAACACGAAGAACGCGCGGAAAACACAAGGGAACACATGGGGAGAAACGAGAGAATCACTCCACCGACAAGTAATCGATCACACAAGGGCTAGATCACCGAACACATAAGGTACCACAAGATTCAAAATCAACAAAGGAAAGATATAAGAGTAACCGTTCTTCTCCGAGAGGAGGTCTTGAATCCACGAGGGGATCTTCCCGTAAAGGGGTCTTGAATCCAAGTGGATCTTCTCCGAAGAGGCCGCGGTCTCTCACGAGGAGGAGATCCGATGGATGGGCGGGGCTCTATCTCACAAATGAGCTAAATCAATGCTAACCCTAACTAGGAGGAGGTGGGGGAGTATATATAGTGCTAGCCCATCAAGGGGTAAGTGAGAGGGGGATACATGGGCCCTTGGCCCGCTCTCTGTGTGCAGACAGGCGCCGGATGTCCGGGCTGGGGGGCCGAATGTCCGGGGCTTCGCGACGGGCCGGATGTCCGGGCGGGGAGGCCGGATGTCCGGGCTGGCCTGGGTGCCCTGTGGTTGCTCTCTGGATACCAGGAGTCGGATTTCCAGCGAGGACGGCCGGATGTCCGGGGCTTCGGGAGGAGCCGGATGTCCGGGGCACGGGACCGGATGTCCGGGCTGTTGGGGTCGCCTCGAGATGCATTATGTGATGGAGGGCGGATTTCTGGTGGTTGGGCCGGATGTCCGGGACATGGCCGGATGTCCGGCTGCTGTAGCAGCAGACTCTTCTTCCTTCTTCTTCCTATGCTTCAGCGCACGCTTGGCCTTGATCCTTGGGTTCTCCATGGTCTCCTCGGGTGTACCTGAGTATGATAGAGGCGAGGGTGTCCCAATCTTTCGATGAGATGATAACTATCGATTTGGTGGAGACGACTTTGACGATCCGACTACAAACTTGCACGACGTTGCGCCTTAGCAATCGCTAAACCAACTCCGAGAGGTTATTGACCACGCCAGAGCACAATCAACCTGACCACGAAGGTCTATTCCTGCAAGCAATCGAAGAACAAGCAAGAATATGATAAAGCAATCTGAATATTGCGAATATAGATGAAGTATTGATAAAGGTGGGGATCTGTAAACGGTCTTGGTCTGGTCGTTGGACACAAACAAAGTACACGAAGTTGCAATGGCTAACTTTTAACTAAACAAATCCCAAGGAAAAAGCTACTAGATGGATCTACTTATATAGGAGCAAGGGGTGGTGGCCAAGGAGGTGGGAGAACGTCCCAAGGCAGCCTAAAACCAACCCTAGGTCGTACAACGCTCATGGGCCCAAGTGGAGGTGACGTAACACCTTTGGACTTGTAGTTTGACTCGGATTCTGCTACAGCATCAGATTGTTTCGTCCACAACTCAACGCTCCGGACGAATTTGAAGGTGATTCCAATTGGGTTGGAAAGTGCACGAAATCTAGTTTCCAACAAAAAAAGAATCACCCAATTCGGAGTCCGTATGAAAAACTTGTGTGCGTTTTGAGTCAGGTATGTCTGTGCAGTCCGAATCTGAATCCAGAACATGAGAGACTTGGACTCTATCTTCTCTTGGGCCAAAAGTGACGTGAGAGAACTTTCTGGATAGCAAATAAACATATCTTTCTTCCTTATCTTCATATGTGGATTGTACAAATGTCCCATACACCTGCAATTAGACAAAACACAAAAGTGTGTGAAGTATTTCTGTTCTGGATAACATAAATAGATTATTGAATAGTTTGCACTAGAAATCACCTGACAAATATGCATATATGCAATATTTTTGGTCATATCCAAGGTAGTCATGTCCTCATCATCCTCCCCTTCTTGAAAATAACGCCGTCCTCGGCGTTGCTTAATCTGAAATGTGGCTAACAAAAGAGACAAGGTGTACATGTTGTATATGTATATGTCATCCATTTTTACTTCCCTTGATTTTTGCATATATGACACATGAATAGATAAGTAACTTGCATAGTTCATAAAATCTAAAGCCAAAAAATTAGCACAAGAAGTAGAAGGCATGAAAATATTGCAACTCAGTTTGCACATATAAGTGAAGCTCTTATTCATTTCAAAAGATTGACAATGTTCATCATTAAACCATCCCAACATTGGTGAATAAACCTTACTTGCATCAAATTTACATGCTACAACATGCTTAAATAAGCAAACATGCAATAAGTCATTCAACACAGAATCATCACCAAGATTAGAGGTCATATCAAAATGATTAAACATTGGTTCTTTTGCATCAATAGTTAATTCAATGGGTGCACTCAAAATTGTTGGTATTTCAGTTGTTTGATCACATGGCAAAGTCAAATTATCAACGTAGTCCTCTAAAATAGGTGGTGTGATCAAAGTAGTGGGTAGCTCATCAGATGGTGCATTCAAATTGACAAGACATTCATCATTCTCATGTAGAGATGGAAGATCAGTACCTTTGTCATTACCTCTCATGATCAACTCAGATGATGTAGCCACTCTCGGGGGCGATGTGTCACATGGTGGAGGTGATGTAGTCCTGACAACAACGGATGTGGTTGTCATAGTATGCCTAGTAGTTGAAGGAACAATCATATCAACTCTTGGAATGTGCACCGTGCGCTTGTTCTCCTCGTGGCCAACACGTCGTTTTATTTCCTGTTCAGCTTTGCAAGCAAGATGAAACAAATGGTCCATAGGATAATACTCTTCATGAATTAGTATCTCTTGAATATCACGGTTTAATCCTCCCCAAAATCTATCCATAAAATCATCTTCACTTTCTTCTAAAGAGGAATGCAACAAGGTAGTTTGTAAATCATCATAATATTTTGTTACAGTTTCACTACCTTGTTTTAAGTGTTGCAACTTCTTAATCATGTCACGAGTATAATAAGCAGGGACGAAAGTATGTCGCATGGCAAGTTTCAAATCATCCCAAGTAGTAGGTATATAATCAGGGTGTAACCGACAATATTCACTCCACCAAACCAAAGCATAACCAGTGAAAGAACCAACCGCAACCTTAACCTTTTTATGTTCATCGAAATTATGGGAAGCAAATATATTTTTTATGTCGAACTCCCATTCAATATATAAAGCAGGTTTAAAACGGCCATTAAATGGTGGTATAGATACATTAACCTGATCATGTGCATTTGGATGTTTGTGCACCTCTCGTGATGGTTGTGGTATTTGCAAAGGTGGTGATCCAGAAGCGGTCTTGGTCTGGTCGTTGGACACAAACGAAGCACACGAAGTTGCAATGGCTAACTTTTAACTAAACAAATCCCAAGGAAAAGCTACTAGATGGATCTACTTATATAGGAGCAAGGGGTGGCGGCCAAGGAGGTGGGAGGACGTCCCAAGGCAGCCTAAAACTAAATCTAGGTCGTACAAGGCCAATGGGCCCAAGTGGAGGTGATGTAACACCTTTGGACTTGTAGTTTGACTCGGATTCTGCTGCAGCATCAGATTGTTTCGTCCACAACTCAACGCTCCGGACGAATTTGAAGGTGCTTCCAATTGGGTTGGAAAGTGCACGAAATCTAGTTTCCAACAAAAAAAGAATCACCCAATTCGGAGTCCGTATGAAAAACTTGTGTGCGTTTTGAGTCAGGTATGTCTGTGCAGTCCGAATCTGAATCCAAAACGTGAGAGACTTGGACTCTATCTTCTCTTGGGCCCAAAGTGACGTGAGAGAACTTTTTGGACAGCAAATAAACATCTCTTTCTTCCTTATCTTCATATGTGGATTGTACAAATGTCCCATACACCTGCAATTAGACAAAACACAAAAGTGTGTGAAGTATTTTTGTTCTGGATAACATAAATAGATTATTGAATAGTTTGCACTAGAAATCACCTGACAAATATGCATATATGCAATATTTTTGGTCATATCCAAGGTAGTCATCTCCTCATCATCCTCCCCTTCTTGAAAATAAAGCCGTCCTCGGCGTTGCTTAATCTGAAATGTGGCTAACAAAAGAGACAATGTGTACATGTTGTATATGTATATGTCATCCATTTTTACTTCCCTTGATTTTTGCATATATGACACATGAATAGATGAGTAACTTGCATAGTTCATAAAATCTAAAGCCAAAAAATTAGCACAAGAAGTAGAAGGCATGAAAATATTGCAACTCAGTTTGCACATATAAGTGAAGCTCTTATTCATTTCAAAAGATTGACAATGTTCATCATTAAACCATCCCAACATTGGTGAATAAACCTTACTTGCATCAAATTTACATGCTACAACATGCTTAAATAAGCAAACATGCAATAAGTCATTCAACACAGAATCATCACCAAGATTAGAGGTAATATCAAAATGATTAAACATTGGTTCTTTTGCATCAATAGTTAATTCAATGGGTGCACTCAAAATTGTTGGTATTTCAGTTGTTTGATCACATGGCAAAGTCAAATTATCAACGTAGTCCTCTAAAATAGGTGGTGTGATCAAAGTAGTGGGTAGCTCATCAGATGGTGCATTCAAATTGACAAGGCATTCATCATTCTCATGTAGAGATGGAAGATCAGTACCTTTGTCATTACCTCTTATGATCAACTCAGATGATGTAGCCACTCTCGGGGGCGATGTGTCACATGGTGGAGGTGATGTAGTCCTGACAACAACGGATGTGGTTGTCATAGTATGCCTAGTAGTTGAAGGAACAATCATATCAACTCTTGGAATGTGCACCGTGCGCTTGTTCTCCTCGTGGCTAACATGTCGTTTTATTTCCTGTTCAGCTTTGCAAGCAAGATGAAACAAATGGTCCATAGGATAACACTCTTCATGAATTAGTATCTCTTGAATATCACGGCTTAATCCTCCCCAAAATCTATCCATAAAATCATCTTCACTTTCTTCTAAAGAGGAATGCAACAAGGTAGTTTGTAAATATTCATAATATTTTGTTACAGTTTCACTACCTTGTTTTAAGTGTTGCAACTTCTTAATCATGTCACGAGTATAATAAGCAGGGACAAAAGTATGTCGCATGGCAAGTTTCAAATCATCCCAAGTAGTAGGTATATAATCAGGGTGTAACCGACAATATTCACTCCACCAAACCAAAGCATAACCAGTGAAAGAACCAACCGCAACCTTAACCTTTTTATGTTCATCGAAATTATGGGAAGCAAATATATTTTTTATGTCGAACTCCCATTCAATATATAAAGCAGGTTTAAAACGGCCATTAAATGGTGGTATAGATACATTAACCTGATCATGTGCATTTGGATGTTTGTGCACCTCTCGTGACGGTTGTGGTATTTGCAAAGGTGGTGGCACGTCTCCCGCGATCGACAAAGCCCATGAATTGACTCTGGATCCTGTCATGATTAGTAGAACAAGAAACAAAACCCAAAAATAATGTTCCTATAACTACTAGGATGTGGTGGTAAAACGCTCACAGTAAAGCAAATATAATTGTCTTACAAGTTCTTACCATGCAGCAGGCGGTGATCGGCAACCAGCGGTGTCCCAATCTTTCGATGAGATGATAACTATCGATTTGGTGGAGACGACTTTGACGATCCGACTACAAACATGCACGACGTTGCGCCTTAGCAATCGCTAAACCAACTCCGAGAGGTTATTGACCACGCCAGAGCACAATCAACCTGACCACGAAGGTCTATTCCTGCAAGCAATCGAAGAACAAGCAAGAATATGATAAAGCAATCTGAATATTGCGAATATAGATGAAGTATTGATAAAGGTGGGGATCTGTAAACGGTCTTGGTCTGGTCGTTGGACACAAACAAAGTACACGAAGTTGCAATGGCTAACTTTTAACTAAACAAATCCCAAGGAAAAAGCTACTAGATGGATCTACTTATATAGGAGCAAGGGGTGGTGCCCAAGGAGGTGGGAGAACGTCCCAAGGCAGCCTAAAACCAACCCTAGGTCGTACAACGCTCATGGGCCCAAGTGGAGGTGACGTAACACCTTTGGACTTGTAGTTTGACTCGGATTCTGCTGCAGCATCACATTGTTTCGTCCACAACTCAACGCTCCGGACGAATTTGAAGGTGATTCCAATTGGGTTGGAAAGTGCACGAAATCTAGTTTCCAACAAAAAAAGAATCACCCAATTCGGAGTCCGTATGAAAAACTTGTGTGCATTTTGAGTCAGGTATGTCTGTGCAGTCCGAATCTGAATCCAGAACGTGAGAGACTTGGACTCTATCTTCTCTTGGGCCAAAAGTGACGTGAGAGAACTTTCTAGACAGCAAATAAACATATCTTTCGTCCTTATCTTCATATGTGGATTGTACAAATGTCCCATACACCTGCAATTAGACAAAACACAAAAGTGTGTGAAGTATTTTTGTTCTGGATAACATAAATAGATTATTGAATAGTTTGCACTAGAAATCACCTGACAAATATGCATATATGCAATATTTTTGGTCATATCCAAGGTAGTCATGTCCTCATCAGAGTATGCACAAGGTCCGCACTTGAAGTAGCAACCATGTCTCACACGAATGGAAAGGGGAAGCATTTAGGAACAGGTTCACCTTGTGTCCAATGGCTCATAGTCGAGGTCCCATCTTATGTATCCTTGGGGCTTGGAGAGTAGTCAGAGTGTACATGCGGATGAACGTGGGATGCTCCGCATCATCTCCCCCCCCCCCTAGGGAAAGATCCGACCTCGGATCGTGATCCTCATCACCATGGAAACGGTTGTTGATGAGGACATCAATACAATTGTTACACCCACAGCCCCTGCTGCTATACATACTGGACCAATTACTAGAGCTCGTGCACGCCAACTAAATTACCAGGTACTTTCGTTTCTTGGTAATGATTCTAATGTTCATGAGAATATGATGCTGCCTAAATTGGATACATTTGTTTTGCTTACAAATGAAGGGCCTAGCTTGGAGAAGGATGAACATTGGAGCAAGGACAAGCATGGAGATGATGGCATGCGCAAGGGGAACAAGAACGGAGTTACAAGTGATGATTTCAGGACTTTGAAGCCACCATAATGGGTGCATGAAGCCTTGGACGAAATATACAAGATGCCAGTTCATAAATTTCATCCCGAGGCTATTTTAGGTGCTGCGTCACCTTATTATTGGGCCAGGCCCATGTAATTTCGAAATACATAAGTATAGGCTATTTTTAGAGTCCGTATGTGTGGGGAAACAAGAGATAGGGTTGATTTCGGACCCCTCCACCAAGGGCCACGAAATTCCCCCCTCTTCCTCCATATATACAGCCCTTAGGGCATCGTTTAGACTTTGGGTTTTGTTTAGATTAAAAGTTCGCCATAGCTGCAACTTCGCGTACTTCGTTTGTGTTCAACGACCAGACAAAGGCGTCACAGAACCCCACCTTGATCAATAAAGCTTTCATCTTATATTCGCAATATCCAGATTGCAATCTTAGTTTCTTGCTTGTTCTTCGCTTGCTCGCAGGAAACAGACCCTCGTGGTCAGGTTGATCGTGCTCCGGCGTGGTCAATAACCTCTCGGAGTTGGTTTAGCGATTGCTAAGGCGCGACGTCCTCGCACGTTCGTAGTCGGATCGTCAAATTCGACTTCCACCAAAGCGAAATCCACCATCTCATCGAAAGACGGGACACCTCCGCCTCTATCAGTTGTCGTGGACGGACTTGTAGTTCGATGAAGTTGAAGACATGGCGCAATCCAAGTAGTCCAAGGTGTCACCGGAGTGATAGACATGCAAAAAGAGCAAACACAAGCAACACTCGAAAATACAATGGTTAGCGCAGACAAAGTGTCCATCATGTAAGAATGAGTCCGTGCGGCAAGATAGTGTGTGGCAAGACACATGATGCTTATCAAGATGATCTAGAATGATATGCAAAGCATTCATGGGGTAACTAGCATGGTGCACAAAGCGACAAATTCTACCATTGTGCAAAATGATGTCATAATGGGATGGTTTATCAAATGCATGAGCATGGCAATGGATGCTCAATATGTGGGTATGTGATCATGCAATTGATGGTGGGCAATGTGATCATTATGTATGAATATGCCATCAAGGTAGATCACAACAAATTTACTAAGGAAATGCACAAGCACATATATCATAAATGACATGGAAATAGATTCAACAAGACAAGCATAATGTGAGTCAATCCATGCATACGGTGGAAACTTGTGGTGAGTATGAAATGTCCATCGAGCATGACATGTATGAGCACAATCAACAAATATGGAGGTGTTGGTGTACCAATGCTCGATGTCGTGGCAAGAGTGGAGGTTCGAAGGTTCATCCAAGAAGTGCGAGCGCTCCTCAATGTGTAGGTCCAAAGAGCCAATCTCCAATGTTGCTCCTCCATCCAATAGATGTAACATGTAGACAACAAGAAGGAAACAACAATGAAAGAGTGACCCATCCAATATGAGTATTTGAGGATGGCTCAAAGAGAAGGAGTTCACCTTATGAATGTTCCAGAAGATGTTGGAGTTGCACATCATGTATGCCTTCACATAACCAATATGTCTCATGACGGTAATGCCTTGTGAATCCTTCAAAACGAAAGAACATGACAAACACTCAGAAAAACAAATGAGGTTAGCGGAAGTGCAAAACCTATCATTCATGTGGTAAGATACCTAACAAGCGTATGCATCATGCTCATCATAAGAAAGTACAAGGGAGCATTTCAAAGTATGGAGGCATATGATGTAAGAACATCCAAATACAAGAGGCTCAATCAAACAAGCATGCATCACAAGTAAAGTGTCAAAGTCTCCAAGATCAATAAGCATAGTATGGTTGCACTCAATACAAGTGGATATGAGAGAGGCAACTAATGGACACAAGAGACAATGATCAAGATATATCATGTGAGAGGCATGAGCATATATGTCATCAACCCAAGAAAGCAAGTAATAGTGGAACATGGGTGATGCAACATAGCAAGCAATCATAGCGATCAAGTGAAGCAAGCTAGTAGTGCGAAGATGCAACATACTAGGAGGAATCATGGCAAGCATGTCATTGGTGCAAATAGTGGGCAAGAATAATTCACATGACATAGCACAAGCATGAAAGCAAGATATGAGAAAAATATCATCAATGTCTTGGCGAGAGGCCATATGTAAATAGCAATGGGGTATCATGACTCTCCCAACACAACAAGCATCAATAGCATGGGGCACATGATAAACATGGCAATAGCAACAAGGATCTCCACCAAGCATGCAAATACACATAGGAGTATCATAATGGTGAATCATGGGTAGATGCAAACAAGGGTCACAATTGCATGGCAAAGGCATAGAAGCAAGGATAACATGCAAAGTGAACACGATAGTATGGGCATAAGGTGACAAGTGGAAAATAGCCCATATCCATGTGAGAGCCAAGTAGAAGAGATGCGCGTAGTCCTTGCGCGAAGGGAGCGGTGGTAAGGATAGTCCACGGGATCCCAAAGCATCGTTGCTCTCAAGAGCTCGTTTCGCCAACTCTTGGGATTGAGAGGTTGACGAGTATACATGAGTACCTACACAAAACAAAGACAAAGGGAAAATTGTGTGTGCGTGGTAGATGTACACATCATCCATCATGATGCGCACGTGCGTGTGTTTGTTAGCACAAAATATCCAACGCTCAAATAAATGAGATGCGTGATATGGAAACATGTCATCCATCATGATAGGTTTGTTATTATGTATAGCCTAATGGAGACTCAAATTGTGTAATGCATCACGAGCAATATCTAGATCATTGTTATTCATGGAATGCATATGGTGTACACTATCATGGGAATCATGCAAAGTATGAAATGCATCAAGATCTCCTAATATGTATGAGGAAACTATGGGGGTCTCCTCATGAGCAAGAGTAGAAACATCACGTGGAGAATATTGACAACATCCCAAATAATGCATATTCGGAACAATGTGATCATGGCATGGCATAGTAGATGAATTGCGCAAATCATGTAAAGGAAGCATGGCAATATCATCACATGAAAAACAAAAGCCAATGACCATCATCTCGTCATCTATGCCATAAGTGCAAATAGGATTGATTTTAATGGGGCATGTATAGTTACTATGTTGAGATTGAAATGATGCAATATGGGAGATCTCACTCATAGGATATGACAAGTTCAATGGATTGTCAAACATGATGTGACCAAAAGAATTTTCACATGATATCCTATGGAGCATAGCATCATAACTAGGCAACTCAACATGCTCATCATCATATTCATCATAAATAGGTAAGTCAAGGCATGAAGAAGTTTCACTAGCATGAAGCATGGTAATAGGTGGGTCAACATCATGGGAGCTATCGATGTCAAGATGGTCCACTAGTGGGACAAGAGAAGTACCATCACCTATGTTACCTTTGGTGCGTCGCTCATGTGTTGTAGGTGAGGTGTTGAAGATCCACTCGTTGTCATCTTCATCTTGATGGAACCATGTGGGGGTGCATCATTATCCACCATGGCCATCGGTGTCTCCATTGGAGGGATGGACTCGTCGAGGGTAGGCATGTCGTCATGTAGGAGACCTAGCACCAAAGAAGAAAAAACACTAGGAGTAGAGGTTAAGTCGTTAGAAATCATAGTGGCCTCACATGCCATGTCAACTATCTCACTCACTAAGTGTTGTGGCTCACTCACTCCCTCAAGGGTGCTCCCACTCATATGGTTGGTGGAGTCACTCAAATGGCGCTCAACCTCACATAGGATGTGTGGCATGCTCTCATGTGTGGGGCTAGTGGTGGTCACACTCATCCTCTCATAGGAAATGCTCTCAATGTCACGTATGGTGGAGTCACTCATGTCACTCATGTGGTGGTGGCTCTCCTCACATGGTACTTGGGGCATCTCAACATATGTGGGTGTCGGAGAGGTGTAGGTGCAAATGTCTCCGTGCGCGGTCGCATAGCTTAACTCGGAGTATGAGTCCAATATGGGCGCTCTCTTCATGTTGTTGAAGAGGTTCGCGCTCGTTGCCGTAGTCGAAGGGGATGGCCCTTGCTCGACCGTCTTTTCGCCGTCTTGGTGTTGGAGGCCCATATGATGTGGCACCTCGTAGCTCATCTCCATGACCGAAGGGAGTTTCCCATGCTCGGCCATCTTCCTTGGGGAGCTTTCAAAGATGGAAGTGTTGCCCTCGCTCGTAGGTGGTCGCCTTGGACTTGATGAGGTCGATGTAGGCGTACACGTGGGAAGTAGGCGAAGATGCCGTACGTCCAAAGGCAAAGATGCCTTGGTAGCACTTGGCGAAGATGCCGAAGTGGTTTTTGTAGTCGTAGCGTCGTCTTGGTGGTGCTCATCTCGCGGTCTTCTTTTGTGCTCTTGAAGCTTGGACTTGGTGTGAAGTAGGGCTTGTTGGGACTTGTGCATTTGCACTTGTGGGGCATCTTCATGATGATGATGTCGTTGTCGTGCTTGAGCTCGTAGTAGATGTCGTTTGTCGTCGTCGTGCACATGTTGCTTGGAGGTGACTTTCCCTTCATAACAACGTGGATCACGAACGTGATGGTGGTCGCCATGTAGATGTGGACGAGGGCGATTTGCACTTGCATCTTTTTCGTGCTCCAAAGACTTGTGCCTTGAATGTTGCCGCCTTGAAGATGACGAATGGGAAGAAGACTTGATCAAGGCTCTAATCTCCTCCATCCTTGCATCTTGATCCTCTTTATGTGCGGAAAGCTTCTTGTCGATGTAGTCCCTTTTCCTTGCTTCGGAGTGACGAATGTCGATGGAGATGTTCTCGATGCGCTCTCGCAATCGTGATTGTGCGCCTTGCATTTGTCGTTGTAGATCGAAGATGGACACTTTGTTGATGTAGTTGTTCACGCCGTCGTTGTTGTCGTAGACCAGAGATGAAATGCCTTGCCTATCCATCACAAGACTCGAGCAAATATGAGTGGGAGAAAGAGAAGAACTTATACCAATGTACCTTGACCGATGTTGACAATGAATCAAGTTCACTCAAATGCGGATAATGAAACAGCACTATTGGTACCAATCCTTGTCGGTTCTCACACCTACACAAGTAAAGCTTATGGTGGAGCTCGGTGAGGATAGTGGCACAAAAATTTAATGCAAAATGTTAGCAAGAGTCAATAATGTTGAAAGAGATTCACAAATTCGCAAGTGAAACAAATGGACCAATAGCAATGAATTGCACACGGAAACACACACACAGATAGATAAATGGGGCCGTGCAACCAAGGAATGAGCACAAAATGTGGAATCCACAGAAAACGCTCGTGTTGCACAACTCAAGAGAGACGCTAGCACGATTGCTCTATAGGCGGATACGACACTTGTGCACAACCTATAAGATGCAAAATGGATAAACTTTTATCCCAAGTATGCTATGTATGTATGGTTCCCGGTGTTTCTCTCAAGATGATCCAAGATGATCGGATATGACAATCTTATATGCAATGTGGTATGATGCTATGGCACTTGCTAATAAGCTTCTTTGCTCTTTCTCTTTTGCTTAAAAGCTTTATTACTTTTTTTTGTATGGCCACTTTGCACAATGCACAAACCAAGATAGCAATTCTGTATATGCGGGAACAAACTGTGTGACACAAAAGAAGATACCAAGATATGCACCACTATGGTATGGTATGTATGCTATGGAGTATGATCACTAATGTGCACAAGTCACGTTGCCGGCAATACTCAAATGGCTAGTCTCGATAGGCAAGTAACGCAAAATAGGCTAGGGGTTAACAATGCAATGGTAAGGGGAATATACAATGGAGGGATACCACGATACCAAGATGATATGGAGGTTACCGTCCGGTGATGATGAGTAGCGGTGTTCTTGATGTAGAAACTAAGATGATGGAGACTCGTCCCTAAGTAGCCGAAACACCGTAGGAAACGGAAAAAAACCGCGAACTCAAAATCTCAAACCTCAAATGTCAAAATGATGGTAGCGGAAAGCGGTGGTGGGTTGCACTAGGAAAAGCGAAAGTGGAGTGATAGCTATACACGTGTCGAAGTTGAAGTTGCCGTCCCTAAGTAGCCGAAACACCTTAGGAGACACAAGCCACAACTCAAACAAGCTCAAACAACTATTGGGCTAAGTTGGGGGTGGCGGAAGTGTATTGTGGGCACGCCAATGCGGAAGTGGTGGTAGTGGTTGATGAAGAAGCAATCGTCCCTAAGTAGCCGAAACACCTTAGGAGACTCGAATCACTACTAAAGCAACCACTAATGCTATGGGGAACAAAATGGGTTAGGTTGCGGAAGTCGGTGGTGGCTATGCGGATGATATGGTGGAGGGCCTAGGCAAACTTGCCAAATTTTGGAAAATTTGATGGAGTCAAATTGTGTTGGTGGTATTTTTGTGGGATGGGGGATGTCAATAGCTTCAAAACGAGCTAAAGAACGTCAAAATTGGACTCCGGATGAATTAGTTATGGTCAAAACAGTGAAACGGAAAAAGCTAAAATCCCAGGGGCCGGACATCCGGGGCTCGGGCCGGATTTCCGGGGCCTGATGTCCAGAAACTTGCGCGAAAATGCGCTCCAGGAGCCGGATGTCCGGGCTAATGGCCGGATTTCCGGGATGGCCGGATGTCCGGGGGTCGGGCCGGATGTCCGGGCTCCTAATCCGAGGATGAACTCGAGGAACTCGATTTTGGGGCGGAAATTGATGATTTCGGGGGCAAAATTGGAGAGATTTCGTGGATGAAACGTGGGGAAACTTGGGGAGATGCTAGATCCACTCGAAACCAAGCAAATCCATGGATCAAAATCAACAAAACATCATCAAACCAACAAATGAAAAAAAAAATTGGGGGCTATTTTTGGTGAGGATTTTCGGATTTAGGACGAAATCAACAAAATCAAGCTAGAAAATACGGGGTAGGGGCTCCAAAAACGTGATCAACGTGTGATGCGGAGCATCCTTCCATCATCCTGATGGACTCTACATCAACACATCCACCCCCACAAGGACCCATGACAAGAGCTAGAGCACGTGCTTTGGAAACCGAGGTGAACTCCTTCCTACTAGACTTGCATATGGACACAAATGGAACATGTATACTACCTCACCAAAATATGCTATGCATCCTTAGGTATGAAGTGGAACATCACCAAGGAGCTCAGGAGCATCCCCAAGGAGAAGGAGAACCACCCCAAGGCCATAAGGATCAAGAAGGAGTGCAGCAGCCGCAAAACAGCATGTCCCAGGTGACCCCGTGCGCACGGGCCCCAGAGACCCCGTGCCCACGGGCTACACAGGAACCCGGCGCTGGAGCACCCCGTGTGCACGGGCTTGTACCGTGCCCACGGGACCCCCGTGCGCACGGGCCCAACTTACCCCGTGCGCACGGGCCTCCCAGGATGGCCGGCTAAGATGGGATCTCCGTCTCCCCTTCGTCTCCTTCGACCCCAAGCCTATATAATTTGTACCTAGGGCCATGTTTAGGGTTAGCAAAGTATTGGATGATATGTTGGTGAGCATTGCTCCATTACCTTCCCTCTTTGAGGATCAAGACCCTATTAGGGAAGAATCCTTGAGGATTTCAAGACCTCCATTGGGAGAAGACTACCGCCAAGACCCCTCTTCCTTTGGATTTGGGATGAACTTTGCCATTGTATCTTTCCTTTGATTGTGTTTGGGACTTGTGGATCTTGTGTTGTTACTCTAGTGGATGTGTAATCGGGAATTGTTGGAGTGATTGTCCCTTTGTGTTCATCCTTGTGTTCTTGTGATTTATCTCCATTTTTCCCTCCAAGTGTAAAAAGGTCCTTCCTAGGGTTCTACCCTACATCATATGGTATCATGAGCCAGGTTGATTCACATCTTGGAGTCCCTACCTTCCACTTTCTAGCTTTATTTTGTTGTTTTTCTTCCTAATCCGAAAATCCCCACGAAAAATAGCCCCAAAAAGTTTTCTTGCAATTTGTTGATCTTGTGAGATTTGGTTGATTTGATCCACGAATTTGGTGTTTGACAAGTGGATCTACCCCTCCACCATCATCCCCACCCATCCCCCACAGGAATTTGGCCAAAAACTTGCAATCCCTATGAAATCACAGAAGTTCATCCGCTCTCAGGAGACCCCGTGCACACGGGCCATCGGGACCCCGTGCACACGGGCCTCACTTACCCCGTGCGCACGGGCCATCCAGAAACTTTTGGCCATTTTCTGTTTTTCTTATTTTTGTTTCACCACCATCCCTCGTGTTCTTCCGCACCATTCCACGTGTTTGTTGAGTGTTCGGTTGCGATTTCTCTTGTGTCCTAGGGTGTTTCGGCTACTTAGGCGCAACTTGGTAACATCATCGCCTCCAATCATCGACCCAGACAACACTTTGACTTCGACAAGATCATCTTCGACCATAAGCAAGGACGATAACCTCGACGACACTTTGTACTCCCTTGCCATTAACTTGATAGCTTTAAGCCATTTTGCGTAGCTTACCCATCGAGACTAGCTTGTTGAGTATTGCCGGGCCACGTCTTAGTGCACCATTTAGTGTTCCGTCCATCCCGTGCATCTACTACTTGTTAGCTCGTTGTGTGGCTCGCATATCAAGCATCATGGCATAGTGAAAAAAAGAGGAGATAAAAAGCTTTTAAGCAAAAGAGAACAGAAGCAAAGAGCTTATAAGCAATAGCATCGAGCCTTCGCATTTGTGTATCATCTTGGTCACCACATACATATGCATACTTGGGATAGTGCGACGAGTAGATTCTCTATTAGGTTGGTGCACTAGCGTATCTATCCCATTAGTGCAATCGAGCTAGCGTCTCTCTAGTATCCGTACGACAAGAGCTTTTCCCGTGTTTCGATATCTTCGAGCTCTTTCCTTGGTTGTGCGGATCCCATTTATCTTCCGTGTGTGTGTCCCTCGTGTTATATTGGGAGGTTGATCTATTTGTCTTATTTGCCATTTGTGAATCTTCTCAATTTTATCAACATCTCGACTAACATTTGCTTGAATTATTTGTGTCTTTCCTAACCAAGCTCCTCCATAGACCATTTACTTGTAGGTGTGAGAAACAATTCCCGGTACCAATTCCCCTATTGTAACATCACGTGGGATCGTACTTGTTACATCCACAATCTTCGGAAAAGGTAACTTTGGTTTTGTTCTCCTATTTTCCTACTCACCACCACTTTCTTATGATGGAAAGGCCAAGCTCCTCTACCAACCCACTCTTCATCGAGCAAGACAACGACATGTCATCCTTCGTCACCAAGAGCCACCTCTTTGGTGCACAACGAGCGCTCCATCAAGAGTAACAAGTTATGAACGACCGCATCGACAACCTCGCCGCCGACTTACGACTCTCCGAGCAACGAACACACGGCTACTTCGACAGCAAGCTCGACGCACACAAGCAAGAGAACGATGCAAGAATGGACGAGATCCGAGCTTTGTTGGTCAATCGGCATTCTTCAACTTCTTCCTACTCAAGACGGAGCCATTCAAGTCGACACTCCGACGACACCTCCTCCGGCTCAAGTACACCGTCATCGACCATACTTCGACGAGCCGCGCGTCAAGACCATCATGCATCTCGAGATCCACTACACGACAAACATTCCCAAGAGCAAGTTGATGAACAAGTCCCTCGTCCTCAAGCAAATCAAGTCGCTTTTGCTCAAGCTCAAGAACGACAACGTCTTCGTCATCAAGAAAAAGAAGAACGAGCGTGTCTACACCAAGAGAAACAAGACGCCGAGGCTCAACATCTTCAACAACAACAACGAGAAGCACAAGCTATTGAGGCGGAACGCGCCCTTGAAGAATTAAGTCGAGCCATCGCCAACCGCAATCGCGAACGGCGGAATCAAGAGGAAGCTCTTCGAGAAGAAATACAAGAGAGGAACTATCAACCACGTGTGCACCGTCAAGTTCCTCAAGCTCCTCCCCAAGTTCGTCAAGCTCCACCTCAACCTCAAGTGCAACAAGAGCGACAGCAAGTGGAACAAGTGCTCCAAGACCCTCCTCAACACCAAGAGTGACATCATGAGGAACGAGCATTCGAGGACTTTCCAAGGCAAGAGCGCTACTGCAACCGCTATCAAGATGAAGAGCAACGATATGGAAAACTCAAATTCACAATGCCCAAGTTCAATGGAAGCAATGATCCGGAAGAATATCTCTCATGGGCATTGAAGGTTGACAAAATCTTTCGTTTGCACAACTATGAGGAAGAGAAGAAGATCGCAATGGCATCACTTGAGTTCCAAGACTATGTGCTCATATGGTGGGAACAAGTCCTTGAGCGCCTGGAAGCAAGAGGTGACCCTCCAATCACCACTTGGGCTCAAATGAAGGATGTCATGAGAGCACGATTTGTGCCCACCTACTACAACTGTGATCTCTTCAAGAAGCTACAACTCCTCAAGCAAGGAACAAAGAGTGTTGAAGAATACTACAAGGAAAAGGAAATAGCCATGATTCGAGCCAATGTCAAGGAAGATGATGAGCAAACAATGGCACGATTCTTGAATGGACTCAATCACCCCATCAAGAAAATCGCCGACTTCCAACCCTACTCAAACCTCATCGAGCTAGTACATCAAGCGACCAAGGCGGAACGTCAAGTACAAGATGATTTCAACTACGCCAAGTACTCCTCCAAGACATACGGCTTCTCCAACAATCAAGCTTCAACAACTCCTCCAACATCTAAGTCAACCAAGCCTTCTCCAAGCAACAACGACAAGACATCATACAAGAATCCTTCGTCAAGTTCAAGTCGCCTTCCTCCTACTACAAGCAACTACAAGCCGCGTGCTTCTTCCTCTACTCCGACCGATGAGACCGTCAAGACAAGCTCCTTCAAGTGTTTCACTTGTGGCGGCCGAGGCCACAAAGCCTTCCAATGCACCAACAAGCGCACCATGATCCTCAACGACGATGGCACATACGACTCAATGAGTGAAGATGAAATGGAAGCTATTGAGCAACTGGCCATGCACCGGGGCGTGAATGAGGATGAAGATGATCAAGTCTTTTGTGATGAGGATTCGAGCCCCACTCTCGTTGTCTCCAAAGTCTTGACACTTAAACATCAACAAGAAGAAGACCAACGATGCCACATCTTCCACACTAAAGCCGACATCAATGGAAGGTCAGTCAAGGTCATCATGGATGGAGGTAGTTGCCACAACTTGGCAAGTGAAGAACTATGTTCAAAGCTTCAATTGGTCAAGAGGAAGCACCCGCACCCCTACAAGGTTCAATGGCTAAGTGACTCCGGCACTATACGAGTTGAGCATACAGTCCAAGTCTCCTTCAAAATCGGTGCATATGAGGACACTTTGGAGTGTGATGTGGTCCCGATGACCTTTTGCTACCTCCTTCTTGGTCGACCATGGCAATTCGACCGTGGTGTCATCCACAATGGGCGAACCAATCACTATAGCTTCAAGATGAAAGGGAAGGAGTATGTGCTACGACCTATGTCTCCTAGTCAAGTGATAGCCGACAAGCAAGCCACCCACCATGGAGAGAAGAGTGAGAAAGTGACCCACCCAAAAGTGAGTGAGAGCCACTGATAGAGGCAAAGGTGTCCCGTCTTTCGATGAGATGATGGATATCGCTTTGGTGGCAGTCGACTTTGACGATCCGACTACGAACGTGCGAGGACGTCGCGCCTTAGCAATCGCTAAACCAACTCCGAGAGGTTATTGACCACGCCGGAGCACGATCAACCTGACCACGAGGGTCTGATTCCTGCGAGCAAACGAAGAACAAGCAAGAAACTGAGATTGCAATCTGGATATTGCGAATATAAGATGAAAGCTTTATTGATCAAGGTGGGGTTCTGTGACGCCTTTGTCTGGTCGTTGAACACAAACGAAGTACGCGAAGTTGCAGCTATGGCAAACTTTTAATCTAAACAAAACCCCCAAAGTCTAAACGGTGCCCTAAGGGCTGTATATATGGAGGAAGAGAGGGGGAATTTCGTGGCCCTTGGTGGAGGGGTCCGAAATCAACCCTATCTCTTGTTTCCCCACACATACGGACTCTAAAAATAGCCTATACTTATGTATTTCGAAATTACATGGGCCTGGCCCAATAAAAAGGTGACGCAGCACCTATAATAGCCTCGGGACGAAATTTATGAAGTGGCATCTTGTATATTTCGTCCATGGCTTCATGCACCCATTATGGTGGCTTCAAAGTCCTGAAATCATCACTTGTAACTCCGTTCTTGTTCCCCTTGCGCATGGCATCATCTCCATGCTTGTTCTTGCTCCAATGTTCATCCTTCTCCAAGCTAGGCCCTTCATTTGTAAGCAAAACAAATGTATCCAATTTAGGCAGCATCATATTCTCATGAACATTAGAATCATTACCAAGAAACGAAAGTACCTGATAATTTAATTGGCGTGCGCGAGCTCTAGTAATTGGTCCCGTATATGTAGCAGTAGGGGCCGTGGGTGTAACAATGGTATTGATGTCCTCATCATCCTCCCCTTCTTGAAATGAAGTCGTCCTCGACGGAAACTCATCTTCCTCACCCAAATAAGGCTTCAAATCTGCAATGTTAAAAGTGGGACTAACCCCAAAATCTGCAGGCAGCTCAAGTTTATATGCATTATCATTTATTTTCTCTAACACCTTAAAAGGACCATCAGCACGTGGCATTAGCTTTGATTTGCGCAAATCGGGAAATCTATCCTTACGCAAATGTAACCAAACAAGATCTCCAGGTGCAAACACAACATGTTTTCTACCCTTATCTCCAGCAAGTTTATATTTAGCATTCATACGCTCAATGTTTTCCTTAGTTAACTCATGTATTTTTAAAATCAATTCAGCATGTTGTTTAGCATCAAAATTAACCTTCTCCGAAGATGGGAGAGGCAACAAATCAATAGGTGCACGAGGTAGGAAACCATACACAACTTCAAAAGGGCACATCTTAGTAGTAGAATGCAATGAACGATTATAAGCAAATTCAATATGAGGCAAGCATTCCTCCCACATTTTCTTATTATTCTTCAAAACAGCCCTAAGCATAGTAGCAACGTTCTATTGACTACTTCAGTTTGTCCATCAGTTTGGGGGTGACAAGTAGTACTAAAAAGCAGTTTAGTCCCCAACTTAGCCCATAAACATGATAGAGGCGGGGTGTCCCGATCTTTCGATGAGATGATAACTATCGATTTGGTGGAGACGACTTTGACGATCCGACTACAAACGTGCACGACGTTGCGCCTTAGCAATCGCTAAACCAACTCCGAGAGGTTATTGACCACGCCGGAGCACAATCAACCTGACCACGAAGGTCTATTCCTGCAAGCAATCGAAGAACAAGCAAGAATATGATAAAATCAATCTGAATATTGCGAGTATATATGAAGTATTGATAAAGGTGGGGATCCGTAAGCGGTCTTGGTCTGGTCGTTGGACACAAACGAAGTACACGAAGTTGCAATGGCTAACTTTTAACTAAACAAATCCCAAGAAAAAGCTACTAGATGGATCTACTTATATAGGAGCAAGGGGTGGCGGCCAAGGAGGTGGGAGGACGTCCCAAGGCAGCCTAAAACCAAATCTAGGTCGTACAAGGCCAATGGGCCCAAGTGGAGGTGATGTAACACCTTTGGACTTGTAGTTTGACTCGGATTCTGCTGCAGCATCAGATTGTTTCATCCACAACTCAACGCTCCGGACGAATTTGAAGGTGATTCCAATTGGGTTGGAAAGTGCACGAAATCTAGTTTCCAACAAAAAAAAGAATCACCCAATTCGGAGTCCGTATGAAAAACTTGTGTGCGTTTTGAGTCAGGTATGTCTGTGCAGTCCGAATCTGAATCCAGAACGTGAGAGACTTGGACTCTATCTTCTCTTGGGCCAAAAGTGACGTGAGAGAACTTTTTGGACAGCAAATAAACATCTCTTTCTTCCTTATCTTCATATGTGGATTGTACAAATGTCCCATACACCTGCAATTAGACAAAACACAAAAGTGTGTGAAGTATTTTTGTTCTGGATAACATAAATAGATTATTGAATAGTTTGCACTAGAAATCACCTGACAAATATGCATATATGCAATATTTTTGGTCATATCCAAGGTAGTCATGTCCTCTTCATCCTCCCCTTCTTGAAAATAAAGCCGTCCTCGGCGTTGCTTAATCTGAAATGTGGCTAACAAAAGAGACAAGGTGTACATGTTGTATATGTATATGTCATCCATTTTTACTTCCCTTGATTTTTGCATATATGACACATGAATAGATGAGTAACTTGCATAGTTCATAAAATCTAAAGCCAAAAAATTAGCACAAGAAGTAGAAGGCATGAAAATATTGCAACTCAGTTTGCACATATAAGTGAAGCTCTTATTCATTTCAAAAGATTGACAATGTTCATCATTAAACCATCCCAACATTGGTGAATAAACCTTACTTGCATCAAATTTACATGCTACAACATGCTTAAATAAGCAAACATGCAATAAGTCATTTAACACAGAATTATCACCAAGATTAGAGGTCATATCAAAATGATTAAACATTGATTCTTTTGCACCAATAGTTAATTCAATGGGTGCACTCAAAATTGTTGGTATTTCAGTTGTTTGATCACATGGCAAAGTCAAATTATCAACGTAGTCCTCTATAATAGGTGGTGTGATCAAAGTAGTGGGTAGCTCATCAGATGGTGCATTCAAATTGACAAGGCATTCATCATTCTCATGTAGAGATGGAAGATCAGTACCTTTGTCATTACCTCTTATGATCAACTCAGATGATGTAGCCACTCTCGGGGGCGATGTGTCACATGGTGGAGGTGATGTAGTCCTGACAACAACGGATGTGGTTGTCATAGTATGCCTAGTAGTTGAAGCAACAATCATATCAACTCTTGGAATGTGCACCGTGCGCTTGTTCTCCTCGTGGCCAACACGTCGTTTTATTTCCTGTTCAGCTTTGCAAGCAAGATGAAACAAATGGTCCATAGGATAACACTCTTCATGAATTAGTATCTCTTGAATATCACGGTTTAATCCTCCCCAAAATCTATCCATAAAATCATCTTCACTTTCTTCTAAAGAGGAATGCAACAAGGTAGTTTGTAAATCATCATAATATTTTGTTACAGTTTCACTACCTTGTTTTAAGTGTTGCAACTTCTTAATCATGTCACGAGTATAATAAGCAGGGACGAAAGTATGTCGCATGGCAAGTTTCAAATCATCCCAAGTAGTAGGTATATAATCAGGGTGTAACCGACAATATTCACTCCACCAAACCAAAGCATAACCAGTGAAAGAACCAACCGCAACCTTAACCTTTTTATGTTCATTGAAATTATGGGAAGCAAATATATTTTTTATGTCGAACTCCCACTCAATATATAAAGCAGGTTTAAAACGGCCATTAAATGGTGGTATAGATACATTAACTTGATCATGTGCATTTGGATGTTTGTGCACCTCTCGTGACGGTTGTGGTATTTGCAAAGGTGGTGGCACGTCTCCCGCGATCGACAAAGCCCATGAATTGACTCTGGATCCTGTCATGATTAGTAGAACAAGAAACAAAAACCCAAAAATAATGTTCCTATAACTACTAGGATGTGGTGGTAAAACGCTCACAGTAAAGCAAATATCAATGTCTTACACGTTCTTACCATGCAGCAGGCGGTGATCGGCAACCAGCGGTGTCAAGTAACTCCGAATATTGAGTAAAGCGATTGCCAGGGGAGCGTACGTATACACGGTGTAGAAATATGTGGAGCTGGGTTGGCTATATATGGTAGCAAAAGATTAGCAATAATCAATTCAAAGATGCAATGTTGAATAAACGCTCAACGACGGTACTGTGCTGGTCCTAGGCTAGACCGGACTAGAGACGCGAGCCTAAAACACTAATAAGGTCACGGCGTAGCAGAACTAGCATCAATGAAGGATACTAAGTAGCTCTTGACAGCAAGATATAAGTGAAGATCACAACGGCAGTGAAGATAATGATGAAAAACAACTGCCAAGCAGGATATACAACAACTCTCTCTCCAACTTTCCTCTTGAAAAGTTTGAGACAATTTTCTGATAAATTCTTTCAAAGAATGCTACTAACTCAAGCTTTCCAATGCAAAAAGAATCACTCAATTCCGAGTTGATATGAGGAGTCAAAGAATTCTAAAACTGGCCTGAAAAATTGGAACAAGCTGTGTTCACGAACTTCGGAGGGCAAAAAGACCTATTTAGAAGCCGATTTTGAGGTGTCAAATATTGAACTAGCTTCTGCAACTATTTAGATGCGGCTCGTCGCTATCTTCAATTTGAGTACTCACGGAGCCAAAACGGACTTCGTATGAGGACGATGCAACCGATAATTCAACTATGCAAGCAATGAAAAGAAAATTGCAAAGGCTCAGACTGGCTTGGACCAAGGATGAATAGATCTAACTCTTTTTGTGGCTTTTTCTTGGATAATAGGTAAGAAAATAAATCTAATCTAGGAAAACTGGAAATTCTCACCGAGCAACCTGAAAACTGATACCACTTGATAGAGGCGAGGGTCCCGATCTTTCGATGAGATGATAACTATCAATTTGGTGGAGACGACTTTGACAATCCGACTACAAACGTGCACGACGTTGCGCCTTAGCAATCGCTAAACCAATCTCCTGAGGTTACTGACGATGCTGGAAGCACGGTCAGCCTGACCACGAAGGTCTATTCCTGCAAGCAATCGAAGAACGAGCAAGAATATGATAAAGCAATCTGAATATTGCAAATATATATGAAGTATTGATAATGGTGGGGATCCGGAAGCGGTCTTGGTCTGGTCGTTGGACACAAACGAAGTACACGAAGTTGCAATGGCTAACTTTTAACTAAACAAATCCCAAGGAAAAGCTACTAGATGGATCTACTTATATAGGAGCAAGGGGTGGCGGCCAAGGAGGTGGGAGGACGTCCCAAGGCAGCCTAAAACTAAATCTAGGTCGTACAAGGCCAATGGGCCCAAGTGGAGGTGATGTAACACCTTTGGACTTGTAGTTTGACTCGGATTCTGCTGCAGCATCAGATTGTTTTGTCCACAACTCAACTCTCCGGACGAATTTGAAGGTGATTCCAATTGGGTTGGAAAGTGCACGAAATCTAGTTTTCAACAAAAAAAGAATCACCCAATTCGGAGTCCGTATGAAAAACTTGTGTGCGTTTTGAGTCAGGTATGTCTGTGCAGTCCGAATCTGAATCCAGAACGTGAGAGACTTGGACTCTATCTTCTCTTGGGCCAAAAGTGACGTGAGAGAACTTTTTGGACAGCAAATAAACATCTCTTTCTTCCTTATCTTCATATGTGGATTGTACAAATGTCCCATACACCTGCAATTAGACAAAACACAAAAGTGTGTGAAGTATTTTTGTTCTGGATAACATAAATAGATTATTGAATAGTTTGCACTAGAAATCACCTGACAAATATGCATATATGCAATATTTTTGGTCATATCCAAGGTAGTCATGTCCTCATCATCCTCCCCTTCTTGAAAATAAAGCCGTCCTCGGCGTTGCTTAATCTGAAATGTGGCTAACAAAGGAGACAAGGTGTACATGTTGTATATGTATATGTCATCCATTTTAATTTCCCTTGATTTTTGCATATATGACACATGAATAGATGAGTAACTTGCATAGTTCATAAAATCTAAAGCCAAAAAAATTAGCACAAGAAGTAGAAGGCATGAAAATATTGCAACTCAGTTTGCACATATAAGTGAAGCTCTTATTCATTTCAAAAGATTGACAATGTTCATCATTAAACCATCCCAACATTGGTGAATAAACCTTACTTGCATCAAATTTACATGCTACAACATGCTTAAATAAGCAAACATGCAATAAGTCATTCAACACAGAATCATCACCAAGATTAGAGGTCATATCAAAATGATTAAACATTGGTTCTTTTGCATCAATAGTTAATTCAATGGGTGCACTCAAAATTGTTGGTATTTGAGTTGTTTGATCACATGGCAAAGTCAAATTATCAACGTAGTCCTCTAAAATAGGTGGTGTGATCAAAGTAGTGGGTAGCTCATCAGATGGTGCATTCAAATTGACAAGGCATTCATCATTCTCATGTAGAGATGGAAGATCAGTACCTTTGTCATTACCTCTGATGATCAACTCAGATGATGTAGCCACTCTCGGGGCCGATGTGTCACATGGTGGAGGCGATGTAGTCCTGATAACAACGGATGTGGTTGTCATAGTATGCCTAGTAGTTGAAGGAACAATCATATCAACTCTTCGAATGTGCACCGTGCGCTTGTTCTCCTCGTGGCCAACACGTCGTTTTATTTCCTGTTCAGCTTTGCAAGCAAGATGAAACAAATGGTCCATAGAATAACACTCTTCATGAATTAGTATCTCTTGAATATCACGGTTTAATCCTCCCCAAAATCTATCCATAAAATCATCTTCACTTTCTTCTAAAGAGGAATGCAACAAGGTAGTTTGTAAATCATCATAATATTTTGTTACAGTTTCACTACCTTGTTTTAAGTGTTTCAACTTCTTAATCATGTCACGAGTATAATAAGCAGGGACGAAAGTATGTCGCATGGCAAGTTTCAAATCATCCCAAGTAGTAGGTATATAATCAGGGTGTAACCGACAATATTCACTCCACCAAACCAAAGCATAACCAGTGAAAGAACCAACCGCAACCTTAACCTTTTTATGTTCATTGAAATTATGGGAAGCAAATATATTTTTTATGTCGAACTCCCATTCAATATATAAAGCAGGTTTAAAACGGCCATTAAATGGTGGTATAGATACATTAACCTGATCACGTGCATTTGGATGTTTGTGCACCTCTCGTGACGGTTGTGGTATTTGCAAAGGTGGTGGCACGTCTCCCGCGATCGACAAAGCCCATGAATTGACTCTGGATCCTATCATGATTAGTAGAACAAGAAACAAAATCCAAAAATAATGTTCCTATAACTACTAGGATGTGGTGGTAAAACGCTCACAGTAAAGCAAATATCAATGTCTTACATGTTCTTACCATGCAGCAGGCGGTGATCGGCAACCAGCGGTGTCAAGTAACTCCGAATATTGAGTAAAGCGATTGCCAGGGGAGCGTACGTATACACGGTGTAGAAATATGTGGAGCTGGGTTGGCTATATATGGTAGCAAAAGATTAGCAATAATCAATTCAAAGATGCAATGTTGAATAAACGCTCAACGACGGTACTGTGCTGGTCCTAGGCTAGACCGGACTAGAGACGCGAGCCTAGAACACTAATGAGGTCACCGCGTAGCACAACTAGCATCAATGAAGGATACTAAGTAGCTCTTGACAGCAAGATATAAGTGAAGATCACAACGGCAGTGAAGATAATGATGAAAAACAACTGCCAAGCAGGATATACAACAACTCTCTCTCCAACTTTCCTCTTGAAAAGTTTGAGACAATTTTCTGATAAATTCTTTCAAAGAATGCTACTAACTCAAGCTTTCCAATGCAAAAAGAATCACTTAATTCCGAGTTGATATGAGGAGTCAAAGAATTCTAAAACTGGCCTGAAAAATTGGAACAAGTTGTGTTCACGAACTTCGGAGGGCAAAAAGACCTATTTAGAAGCCGATTTTGAGGTGTCAAATATTGAACTTGCTTCTGCAACTATTTAGATGTGGCTCGTCGCTATCTTCAATTTGAGTACTCGCGGAGCCAAAACTGACTTCGTATGAGGAAGATACACCTGTTTTACTGAACAGTGATGTGGCTCGTCGCTATCTTCAATTTGAGTACTCACGGAGCCAAAACTGACTTCGTATGAGGAAGATACACCTGTTTTACTGAACAGTGCGCAAAACAGATTCCAATCCGAATTCAGGTACGAGATTGATTCTAGATAGATCCAATTTTTTTTCTTCTCTCTTTTTTTTCTCACGCCTTTTTTTTCTTTTTCTTCTCCCTCTTTTTCTTTTTTTTTCTTTCCTTTTTCTCTCTTTTTTTCTTTATCTTCTTTTTCTCCTTCTTTCCAAGACAAACTAGATAAGATGCAGATTCGATCAGGCGAAGATGTGAGTGACCTCAACTATGATTATGACAATAAACAATGCGTAGCACGTGGTAGAAATTGGTGGATGGGATGGTGGACAACGGATGGGATAATGATGCAGCGGCTGCGTGACTAATGTGAACAGAACTCGAAACTCTAAAGGAACTAGACACTAAGACCAGCAACTCGACACGGCGATGCAACCGATAATTCAATAATGCAAACAATGAAAAGAAAATTGCAAAGGCTCAGTCTGGCTAGGACAAAGGATGAATAGATCTAACTTTTGTTTTGTGGCTTTTTCTTGGACAATAGGTAAGAAAATAAATCTAATCTAGGAAAAACTGGAAATTCTCACCGAGCAACCTGAAAACTGATAGCACTTGATAGAGGCGGGGTGTCCCGATCTTTCGATGAGATGATAACTATCGATTTGGTGGAGACGACTTTGACGATCCGACTACAAACATGCACGACGTTGCGCCTTAGCAATCGCTAAACCAACTCCGAGAGGTTATTGATCACGCCGGAGCACAATCAACCTGACCACGAAGGTCTATTCCTGCAAGCAATCGAAGAACAAGCAAGAATATGATAAAAGCAATCTGAATATTGCGAGTATATATGAAGTATTGATAAAGGTGGGGATCCGTAAGCGGTCTTGGTCTGGTCGTTGGACACAAACGAAGTACACGAAGTTGCAATGGCTAACTTTTAACTAAACAAATCCCAAGAAAAAGCTACTAGATGGATCTACTTATATAGGAGCAAGGGGTGGCGGCCAAGGAGGTGGGAGGACGTCCCAAGGCAGCCTAAAACCAAATCTAGGTCGTACAAGGCCAATGGGCCCAAGTGGAGGTGATGTAACACCTTTGGACTTGTAGTTTGACTCGGATTCTGCTGCAGCATCAGATTGTTTCGTCCACAACTCAACGCTCCGGACGAATTTGAAGGTGATTCCAATTGGGTTGGAAAGTGCACGAAATCTAGTTTCCAACAAAAAAAGAATCACCCAATTCGGAGTCCGTATGAAAGACTTGTGTGCGTTTTGAGTCAGGTATGTCTGTGCAGTCCGAATCTGAATCCAGAACGTGAGAGACTTGGACTCTATCTTCTCTTGGGCCAAAAGTGACGTGAGAGAACTTTTTGGACAGCAAATAAACATCTCTTTCTTCCTTATCTTCATATGTGGATTGTACAAATGTCCCATACACCTGCAATTAGACAAAACACAAAAGTGTGTGAAGTATTTTTGTTCTGGATAACATAAATAGATTATTGAATAGTTTGCACTAGAAATCACCTGACAAATATGCATATATGCAATATTTTTGGTCATATCCAAGGTAGTCATGTCCTCATCATCCTCCCCTTCTTGAAAATAAAGCCGTCCTCGGCGTTGCTTAATCTGAAATGTGGCTAACAAAAGAGACAAGGTGTACATGTTGTATATGTATATGTCATCCATTTTTACTTCCCCTGATTTTTGCATATATGACATATGAATAGATGAGTAACTTGCATAGTTCATAAAATCTAAAGCCAAAAAATTAGCACAAGAAGTAGAAGGCATGAAAATATTGCAACCCAGTTTGCACATATAAGTGAAGCTCTTATTCATTTCAAAAGATTGACAATGTTCATCATTAAACCATCCCAACATTGGTGAATAAACCTTACTTGCATCAAATTTACATGCTACAACATGCTTAAATAAGCAAACATGCAATAAGTCATTCAACACAGAATCATCACCAAGATTAGAGGTCATATCAAAATGATTAAACATTGGTTCTTTTGCATCAGTAGGTAATTCAATGGGTGCACTCAAAATTGTTGGTATTTCAGTTGTTTGATCACATGGCAAAGTCAAATTATCAACGTAGTCCTCTAAAATAGGTGGTGTGATCAAAGTAGTGGGTAGCTCATCAGGTGGTGCATTCAAATTGACAAGGCATTCATCATTCTCATGTAGAGATGGAAGATCAGTACCTTTGTCATTACCTCTTATGATCAACTCAGATGATGTAGCCACTCTCGGGGGCGATGTGTCACATGGTGGAGGTGATGTAGTCCTGACAACAATGGATGTGGTTGTCATAGTATGCCTAGTAGATGAAGGAACAATCATATCAACTCTTGGAATGTGCACCGGGCGCTTGTTCTCATCGTGGCCAACACGTCGTTTTATTTCCTGTTCAGCTTTGCAAGCAAGATGAAACAAATGGTCCATAGGATAACACTCTTCATGAATTAGTATCTCTTGAATATCACGGTTTAATCCTCCCCAAAATCTATCCATAAAATCATCTTCACTTTCTTCTAAAGAGGAATGCAACAAGGTAGTTTGTAAATCATCATAATATTTTGTTACAGTTTCACTACCTTGTTTTAAGTGTTGCAACTTCTTAATCATGTCACGAGTATAATAAGCAGGGACGAAAGTATGTCGCATGGCAAGTTTCAAATCATCCCAAGTAGTAGGTATATAATCAGGGTGTAACCGACAATATTCACTCCACCAAACCAAAGCATAACCAGTGAAAGAACCAACCGCAACCTTAACCTTTTTATGTTCATTGAAATTATGGGAAGCAAATATATTTTTTATGTCGAACTCCCACTCAATATATAAAGCAGGTTTAAAACGGCCATTAAATGGTGGTATAGATACATTAACTTGATCATGTGCATTTGGATGTTTGTGCACCTCTCGTGACGGTTGTGGTATTTGCAAAGGTGGTGGCACGTCTCCCGCGATCGACAAAGCCCATGAATTGACTCTGGATCCTGTCATGATTAGTAGAACAAGAAACAAAAACCCAAAAATAATGTTCCTATAACTACTAGGATGTGGTGGTAAAACGCTCACAGTAAAGCAAATATCAATGTCTTACACGTTCTTACCATGCAGCAGGCGGTGATCGGCAACCAGCGGTGTCAAGTAACTCCGAATATTGAGTAAAGCGATTGCCAGGGGAGCGTACGTATACACGGTGTAGAAATATGTGGAGCTGGGTTGGCTATATATGGTAGCAAAAGATTAGCAATAATCAATTCAAAGATGCAATGTTGAATAAACGCTCAACGACGGTACTGTGCTGGTCCTAGGCTAGACCGGACTAGAGACGCGAGCCTAGAACACTAATGAGGTCACGTCGTAGCACAACTAGCATCAATGAAGGATACTAAGTAGCTCTGGACAGCAAGATATAAGTGAAGATCACAACGGCAGTAAAGATAATGAGGTGAAACAACAGCCAAGCAGGATATATCAACAACTTTGTCTCCAACTTTCCTCTGAAAAAGTTTGTGCCGATTTTTTTGTTTTTGTTTCTTCTCTTTTTTTTCCTCACACTTTTTTTTTCTTTCTCTCCTTTTTTTCTCTCTGACTTTTTTCTCTCCTTTTTTTCTCGTTTTTTCTCTCTTTTTTTCTCCCTCTTTCCAAAACAAACTAGATAAGATGCAGATTGGATCAAGTGAAGATGTGAACGATCTCAACTATTATTATGACAATGAATGGTGGGTAGCACGTGGTGGAAATTGATGGATGGGTGGTGGACAGCGGAAGAGATAATGATGCAGCGGTGGTGTGACTAATGTGAACAGAACTCGAAACTCTAAACGAACTAGACACTAAGACCAGCAACTCGACACGACGATGCAACCGATAATTCAACTATGCAAGCAATGAAAAGAAAATTGCAAAGGCTCAGACTGGCTTGGACCAAGGATGAATAGATCTAACTCTTTTTTGTGGCTTTTTCTTGGACAATAGGTAAGAAAATAAATCTAATCTAGGAAAACTGGAAATTCTCACCGAGCAACCTGAAAACTGATACCACTTGATAGAGGCGGGGGTGTCCCGATCTTTCGATGAGATGATAACTATCGATTTGGTGAAGATGACTTTGACGATCCGACTACAAACGTGCACGACGTTGCGCCTTAGCAATCGCTAAACCAACTCCGAGAGGTTATTGACCATGCTGGAGCACAATCAACCTGACCACGAAGGTCTATTCCTGCAAGCAATCGAAGAACAAGCAAGAATATGATAAAAGCAATCTGAATATTGCGAGTATATATGAAGTATTGATAAAGGTGGGGATCCGTAAGCGGTCTTGGTCTGGTCGTTGGACACAAACGAAGTACACGAAGTTGCAATGGCTAACTTTTAACTAAACAAATCCCAAGAAAAAGCTACTAGATGGATCTACTTATATAGGAGCAAGGGGTGGCGGCCAAGGAGGTGGGAGGACGTCCCAAGGCAGCCTAAAACCAAATCTAGGTCGTACAAGGCCAATGGGCCCAAGTGGAGGTGATGTAACACCTTTGGACTTGTAGTTTGACTCGGATTCTGCTGCAGCATCAGATTGTTTCGTCCACAACTCAACGCTCCGGACGAATTTGAAGGTGATTCCAATTGGGTTGGAAAGTGCACGAAATCTAGTTTCCAACAAAAAAAAGAATCACCCAATTCGGAGTCCGTATGAAAAACTTGTGTGCGTTTTGAGTCAGGTATGTCTGTGCAGTCCGAATCTGAATCCAGAACGTGAGAGACTTGGACTCTATCTTCTCTTGGGCCAAAAGTGACGTGAGAGAACTTTTTGGACAGCAAATAAACATCTCTTTCTTCCTTATCTTCATATGTGGATTGTACAAATGTCCCATACACCTGCAATTAGACAAAACACAAAAGTGTGTGAAGTATTTTTGTTCTGGATAACATAAATAGATTATTGAATAGTTTGCACTAGAAATCACCTGACAAATATGCATATATGCAATATTTTTGGTCATATCCAAGGTAGTCATGTTCTCATCAAAACATCTCCAAAAGTGGCTAAGAAATTTAGTATCACGATCTGAAACAATAGTATTTGGCACACCATGCAAGCGAATAATTTCACGAAAGAACAAATCAGCAACATTAACAACATCATTGCTTTTATGACATGGTATAAAGTGTGCCATTTTCGAGAATCTATCCACGACAACAAATATGCTATCCCTCCCCTTCTTTGTTCGAGGTAAACCTAAAACAAAGTCCATAGATATATCTTCCCAAGGAACACTAGGTACAGGCAAAGGCATATATAAACCATGAGGATTGAGTCATGACTTAGCTTTTTGACATGTAGTGCATCGAGCAATAAAACGCTCAACATCCCGTCTCATCTTTGGCCAAAAGAAATGTGTAGCAAGTACGTCCTCCGTTTTCTTCACGCCAAAGTGTCCCATCAATCCTCCTCCATGCGCCTCCTGCAACAACAAAAGACGAACGGAGCTAGTTGGAATGCATAGCTTGTTAGCACGAAACACAAATCCATCGTTAACGACGAACTTGTTCCACATTCTTCCTTCTTTACAATTCTGCATTACATCTTTAAAATCAGCATCATGCACATATTGATCTTTGATGGTCTCCAAACCAAATATTTTGAAGTCAAGTTGTGAAAGCATAGTATAGCGGCGAGACAATGCATCAGCAATAACATTTTCTTTTCCCTTCTTGTGTTTAATGACATAAGGAAAAGTCTCAATGAATTCAACCCATTTAGCATGTCTACGATTCAGTTTAGCTTGACTTTTAATATGTTTCAAAGATTCATGATCAGAATGTATAACAAATTCTTTGGGCCATAAATAATGTTGCCATGTTTCTAAAGTCCGAACAAGAGCATATAATTCTTTATCATAAGTAGAATAATTCAGACTAGGCCCACTCAATTTTTCAGAAAAGTATGCAACAGGTTTGCCATCTTGTAATAACACACCACCTAATCCAATTCCACTAGCATCACATTCAAGCTCAAAAGTCTTATTAAAATCAGGAAGTTGGAGTAAAGGAGCATGTGTCAACTGATAGAGGCGGGGGTGTCCCGATCTTTCGATAAGATGATAACTATCGATTTGGTGAAGATGACTTTGACGATCCGACTACAAACTTGCACGACGTTGCGCCTTAGCAATCGCTAAACCAACTCCGAAAGGTTATTGACCACGCTGGAGCACAATCAACCTGACCACGAAGGTCTATTCCTGCAAGCAATCGAAGAACAAGCAAGAATATGATAAAAGCAATCTGAATATTGCGAGTATATATGAAGTATTGATAAAGGTGGGGATCCGTAAGCGGTCTTGGTCTGGTCGTTGGACACAAACGAAGTACACGAAGTTGCAATGGCTAACTTTTAACTAAACAAATCCCAAGGAAAAGCTACTAGATGGATCTACTTATATAGGAGCAAGGGGTGGCGGCCAAGGAGGTGGGAGGACGTCCCAAGGCAGCCTAAAACTAAATCTAGGTCGTACAAGGCCAATGGGCCCAAGTGGAGGTGATGTAACACCTTTGGACTTGTAGTTTGACTCGGATTCTGCTGCAGCATCAGATTGTTTCGTCCACAACTCAACGCTCCGGACGAATTTGAAGGTGATTCCAATTGGGTTGGAAAGTGCACGAAATCTAGTTTCCAACAAAAAAAGAAGCACCCAATTCGGAGTCCGTATGAAAAACTTGTGTGCGTTTTGAGTCAGGTGTGTCTGTGCAGTCCGAATCTGAATCCAGAACGTGAGAGACTTGGACTCTATCTTCTCTTGGGCCAAAAGTGACGTGAGAGAACTTTTTGGACAGCAAATAAAGATCTCTTTCTTCCTTATCTTCATATGTGGATTGTACAAATGTCCCATACACCTGCAATTAGACAAAACACAAAAGTGTGTGAAGTATTTTTGTTCTGGATAACATAAATAGATTATTGAATAGTTTGCACTAGAAATCACCTGACAAATATGCATATATGCAATATTTTTGGTCATATCCAAGGTAGTCATGTCCTCATCAAGTAGTACTAAAAAGCAGTTTAGTCCCCAACTTAGCCCATAAACATCTCCAAAAGTGGCTAAGAAATTTAGTATCACGATCTGAAACAATAGTATTTGGCACACCATGCAAGCGAATAATTTCACGAAAGAACAAATCAGCAACATTAACAGCATCATCGCTTTTATGACATGGTATGAAGTGTGCCATTTTCGAGAATCTATCCACGACAACAAATATGCTATCCCTCCCCTTCTTTGTTCGAGGTAAACCTAAAACAAAGTCCATAGATATATCCTCCCAAGGAACACTAGGTACAGGCAAAGGCATATATAAACCATGAGGATTGAGTCGTGACTTAGCTTTTTGACATGTAGTGCATCGAGCAATAAAACGCTCAACATCCCGTCTCATCTTTGGCCAAAAGAAATGTGTAGCAAGTACGTCCTCCGTCTTCCTCACGCCAAAGTGTCCCATTAATCCTCCTCCATGCGCCTCCTGCAACAACAAAAGACGAACGGAGCTAGCTGGAATGCATAGCTTGTTAGCACGAAACACAAATCCATCGTTAACGACGAACTTGTTCCACATTCTTCCTTCTTTACAATTCTGCATTACATCTTTAAAATCAGCATCATGCACATATTGATCTTTGATGGTCTCCAAACCAAATATTTTGAAGTCAAGTTGTGAAAGCATAGTATAGCGGCGAGACAATGCATCAGCAATAACATTTTCTTTTCCCTTCTTGTTTTTAATGACATAAGGAAAAGTCTCAATGAATTCAACCCATTTAGCATGTCTACGATTCAGTTTAGCTTGACTTTTAATATGTTTCAAAGATTCATGATCAGAATGTATAACAAATTCTTTGGGCCATAAATAATGTTGCCATGTTTCTAAAGTCCGAACAAGAGCATATAATTCTTTATCATAAGTAGAATAATTCAGACTAGGCCCACTCAATTTTTCAGAAAAGTATGCAACAGGTTTGCCATCTTGTAATAACACACCGCCTAATCCAATTCCACTAGCATCACATTCAAGCTCAAAAGTCTTATTAAAATCAGGAAGTTGGAGTAAAGGAGCATGTGTCAACTTATCTTTCAATACCGAGAAGGCTTCTTCCTGTGCGGTACCCCAAAGAAAAGGCATATCTTTCTTTGTAAGCTCATTGAGAGGTGCAGCAATGGTGCTGAAATCTCTCACAAAACGCCTATAGAATCCTGCGAGGCCAAGAAAACTCCTCACTTGTGTGACCGTTTTGGGTTGCGGCCAACTCTCAATAGCTTCAATCTTGGCTTTATCAACTTCAATTCCCTGTGGAGTAACAACATAGCCAAGAAAAGATACTCGGTCGGTGCAAAAGGTGCACTTCCCAAGGTTACCAAACAAACGTGCATCACGTAGAGCAATAAAAACAGCACGTAAATGTTCCAAATGTTCTTCCAAAGATCTGTTGTAAATCAATATGTCATCAAAGTAAACTACCACAAATCGTCCAATGAAAGCACGTAAAACTTCGTTCATTAATCTCATGAAAGTACTAGGTGCATTAGTTAACCCAAAAGGCATGACTAACCACTCATATAATCCAAACTTAGTTTTGAATGATGTTTTCCATTCATCTCCCAATTTCATACGAATTTGATGGTATCCACTACGCAAATCAACTTTGGAGAATATTGTAGAGCCACTCAATTCATCAAGCATATCATCTAGCCTAGGAATAGGATGACGATAACGAATAGTAATATTATTAATGCCTCTACAATCAACACACATACGTGATGTACCATCCTTTTTCGGCACTAGAATAATAGGAACAACACAAGGACTAAGGGATTCGCGTATATAACCTTTGTCGAGAAGCTCTTGTACTTGACGCATAATCTCCTTCATCTCCTCTGGATTGGTACGGTATGGTGCACGGTTTGGCAGTGAAGCACCGGGAATTAAGTTAATCTGATGCTCAATCCCTCGAATAGGCAGTAATCCCGGTGGCACGTCTTGTGGAAAGACGTCAGTGAACTCCTGCAAAATGTTAGTGACAGCAGGAGGCAAAGAGGAAGGCACGTCCTCGAATGAAAATAATGCCTCTTTGCACACAAAAGCATAGCAAACAGATTTGCTGAAATCTAGCTCATCAATATCAGATTTGGTGGCAAATAAACATGCACTTTTCAATTTAATTTCAGAAGCAACACTAGATGGTTTATTATTAGGCTTCATTCGTTGCTCAAATTCTTTTGCCACAATCTGATTTTCACTCTTATTCGTCTCCTGTTTTGCTTTATTAGCTCTATTAATATCATCTTTCAAAATGGAATCAGGAGTCATAGGAAGCAAAGTAATATTTTTATCCTTATGAACAAGAGTATAGTGATTGTTTCTACCATGGTGTACAGAATTTTTATCAAATTGCCATGGTCTACCAAGTAATAAGGAACATGCTTGCATAGGTACCACATCACAATCAACATAATCAGCATATATAGAGATACTAAAATGCACACGAACAGTACGTGTTACCTTAACCTTGCCGCTGTTGTTGAACCATTGGATGTAGTAAGGATGTGGATGTGGTCTTGTGGTGAGAGAAAGGTTCTCCACCATCTCCATGCTAGCCAAGTTGTTGCAGCTCCCTCCGTCTATGATGACGCGCACAGAACGTTCCTTCACAACTCCCTTGTTATGGAACAAATTGTGCCTCTGATTTTGCTCAGCTTGTGTGATCTGCACACTCAAAACACGTTGAGCAACTAAACATTCATACCTGTCAGCGTCTTCAGGAGCCATGTATTGCGTCTCATGATCAGAATCATCTCCACCATGTTCTTCACGTGTAATAAGAGCCAAAGTCTCCTCATCATAGTCACTAGCAGACTCATATCCACCATCCGCGGTAGCAATCATCACACGCGGAGATTTGCATTCTCTCGCATAATGACCTCCTCCCTTACAACGACGACAAATAATATCACTTGTGTGCCCTGTTGATGCCATGGAAGAAGAAGAACGCTGTGTAGGCCCCCGCAGGTGCGCTCTTGGCAGATAATGGTGGTTGTGCCTGTTTTCTTGTATCACGGCTGGAGGTGGCACCGGATGGAGGTGCTGGTGCAGTTGAAGTAGAAGATGCACGTGGTGTCCATGATGAAGGTCGGCCTGCAGAAAAGTTAGTTCGCCCCAATGCTTGTCGATCCTGCACTTCACGTTCAGCTTTACAAGCAAGATGGAATAAACGAGTGATATTAGTATACTCCTTATAGTCTAGAATGGTCTGAATCTCTCTATTTAATCCACCCAGAAAACGTGCAAGCATAGCTTCATTCTCCTCAACAATACCACATCTAATCATGCCAGTTTGTAATTCCTGATAATATTCTTCTACAGAATTTTTCCCTTGTCTTAAATGCTGCAATTTTTGAAGCAATTCACGTTGATAATATGGTGGAACCCAACGCGTACGCATAGCGGTTTTCAAAGCAGCCCAAGTAGTTGGAATAGGATATAATCTACAATGTTCAGACCACCATACACATGCAAAACTAGTGAAAGCACAAACAGCAGCAGCAACTCTTCTCTCCTCAGGATATTGTAAACATGTAAATCGTTGTTCAGTTTCTAACTCCCAAGTAAGATATATATCAGGAACATATCTACCCTCAAATGGTGGAATATTCAATTTCAGTTTAGGAATATGGACATCATCTCATACCTGAGGTGGTGGTGCAGGCCTAACATAATGAATATATACCTGAGGTCGACCTGCTGGTGGTGGTACAGGTGGCTGCACGTAGTGCTGATTTTGATCAACCTCATCCTCATAATCTCCCACATAATCATCCTCCTCCGCATCAGCAGCAGGGGCCATAGAAGTATTAACAGCAGCACCAACAGTTTGGCCAAATGAAAGAGGAACACGGCTTGCTCGGCGGAGGTCTGTTTCGCGACGCGGAGGTAGTCGTTGTTGTTGTTGTTGGAGAGGTGCATTAGGTGCAGCGGGTGGTGGTGGTGGAAGACGCGCGAGCAATTCATTGAACTTGTTATCGAGCTTTGTTTCGAACGTCTTCTCAAGGCCAGTGATCTTCTCCATGGCCTCTTCTCCATGGTGGTGGTGGAAATCGCTAAACCAACTCCGAGAGGTTATTGACCACGCCGGAGCACGATCAACCTGACCACGAGGGTCTGTTTCCTGCGAGCAAACGAAGAACAAGCAAGAAACTAAGATTGCAATCTGGATATTGCGAATATAAGATGAAAGCTTTATTGATCAAGGTGGGGTTCTGTGACGCCTTTGTCTGGTCGTTGAACACAAACGAAGTACGCGAAGTTGCAGCTATGGCGAAATTTTAATCTAAACAAAACCCAAAGTCTAAACGGTGCCCTAAGGGCTGTATATATGGAGGAAGAGAGGGGGAATTTCGTGGCCCTTGGTGGAGGGGTCCGAAATCAACCCTATCTCTTGTTTCCCCACACATACGGACTCTAAAAATAGCCTATACCTATGTATTTCGAAATTACATGGGCCTGGCCCAATAAAAAGGTGATGCAGCACCTATAATAGCCTCGGGACGAAATTTATGAAGTGGCATCTTGTATATTTCGTCCATGGCTTCATGCACCCATTATGGTGGCTTCAAAGTCCTGAAATCATCACTTGTAACTCCGTTCTTGTTTCCCTTGCGCATGGCATCATCTCCATGCTTGTTCTTGCTCCAATGTTCATCCTTCTCCAAGCTAGGCCCTTCATTTGTAAGCAAAACAAATGTATCCAATTTAGGCAGCATCATATTCTCATGAACATTAGAATCATTACCAAGAAACGAAAGTACCTGATAATTTAATTGGCGTGCGCGAGCTCTAGTAATTGGTCCCGTATATGTAGCAGTAGGGGCTGTGGGTGTAACAATGGTATTGATGTCCTCATCAGATTGGCAGTGAATATGTGGTGGTGGTATATGGCAACAACGACGATGATGATGCGGTGGTGATATATGGCAGCGGCGACGTGACAGCCTGTGAACAGAATTCGAAACTCTAAAAGACTAGACGCTAAGACCAGCAACTGGACACGATGATGCAACTGCAAATTCAACAAAGCAAATACAGAAAAGATTATGCAAGGCTCAGATTGTTTCGGATGGGATGAACTAACCCTATTTTTTTTGGCTTTTTCGTGGACTATAGGTATGAAGAACAGACTCGATCTAAACTATGAAAAACTGTAAAATCTCACCGAGCAACCTGGAAATCTGATTCCACTTGATAGAGGCAAAGGTGTCCCGTCTTTCGATGAGATGATGGATATCACTTTGGTGGCAGTCGACTTTGACGATGCGACTACGAACGTGCGAGGACGTCGCGCCTTAGCAATCGCTAAACCAACTCCGAGAGGTTATTGACCACGCCGGAGCATGATCAACCTGACCACGAGGGTCTGTTTCCTGCGAGCAAACGAAGAACATGCAAGAAACTGAGATTGCAATCTGGATATTGCGAATATAAGATGAAAGCTTTATTGATCAAGGTGGGGTTCTGTGACGCCTTTGTCTGGTCGTTGAACACAAACAAAGTACGCGAAGTTGCAGCTATGGCGAACTTTTAATCTAAACAAAACCCCCAAAGTCTAAACGGTGCCCTAAGGGCTGTATATATGAGGAAGAGAGGGGGAATTTCGTGGCCCTTGGTGGAGGGGTCCGAAATCAACCCTATCTCTTGTTTCCCCACACATACGGACTCTAAAAATAGCCTATACTTATGTATTTCGAAATTACATGGGCCTGGCCCAATAAAAAGGTGACGCAGCACCTATAATAGCCTCGGGACGAAATTTATGAAGTGGCATCTTGTATACTTCGTCCATGGCTTCATGCACCCATTATGGTGGCTTTAATGTCCTGAAATCATCACTTGTAACTCCGTTCTTGTTCCCCTTGCGCATGGCATCATCTCCATGCTTGTTCTTGCTCCAATGTTCATCCTTCTCCAAGCTAGGCCCTTCATTTGTAAGCAAAACAAATGTATCCAATTTAGGCAGCATCATATTCTCATGAACATTAGAATCATTACCAAGAAACGAAAGTACCTGATAATTTAATTGGTGTGTGCGAGCTCTAGTAATTGGTCCCGTATATGTAGCAGTAGGGGCTGTGGGTGTAACAATGGTATTGATGTCCTCATCAGCCACAAGCCAAACTTGAGCGCCTCTTCGCCTAGAGAGAAAAACCTCATCCTATTTGCCACCAAAAGTGAGATGAGAGAAGTGTGTGAGAACCCATCGAGTGTGATGCACTTTGTCCTTGTGTGCAAGGATGGAGAGCCAACAACTAACACTTCTCATGAGCTACCTTTAGTGTTTCAATCTCTTTTGCAGGAATTCCACGATGTTTTCCCTGATGAGCTACCTCCGGGTCTACCTCCACTACGAGGCATTGAGCATCGAATCGACCCCATCCCCGAAGCACCACTTCCAAACAAAGCTCCATACCGTGTCAATCCCGAAGAAACTAAGGAGATTCAACGGCAAGTACAACAACTAATCGACAACGGTCAGGTACGTGAAAGCTTAAGCCCTTGTGCGGTTCCCGTTATACTTGTGCCTAAAATCGATGGAAGTTTCCGCTTGTGTTCCGATTGTAGACCTATAAATGCTATTACCGTTCGATATAGGCATCCCATTCCTCTCTTAGATAATATGCTTGATGAACTTAGTGGAGCCAACTTTTTCTCGAAAATTGATCTTAAAAGTGGCTATTATCAAATTCGCATTCAAGAAGGTGATGAATGGAAAACTGCTTTCAAAACCAAATTTGACTTATATGAGTGGTTAGTGATGCCTATGGGTTTGTCGGAAGCAACCGGAACTTTCGTGCGTCTTATGCATCATGTTCTTAGACCTTACATTGGAGTCTTCGTTGTGGTTTACTTTGATGATATCCTTGTGTTTAGCAAAACCATGAAAGAGCATATTAATCATGTTAAATCTGTGTTGCAAACTCTTCGCAAGGAAAGCCTTTATGCAAACTTGAAAAAATGCACTTTTGGCGTTGACAAAGTTGTTTTCTTGGGTTTTGTTGTCTCTTCCAAGGGTGTCCATGTTGATGAAGCTAAAATTGTAGCAATTAAAACTTGGCCTCAACCCACCAATTTGCAACAAGTGCGGAGTTTTCTTGGTCTTGCAGGATTTTATCGCCGCTTTGTGAAAAACTTTAGCACAATAGCTCTCCTTTGCATGCTTTGACTAAGAAGAATACTCCTTTTGTTTGGGGATCCTTGCAATCCACCGCTTTTGATGAGCTCAAGTCTTTGCTTACTCATGCTCCGATTCTTGCTTTGCCCAACTTTGACAAAACTTTTGAGGTTCATTGTGATGCAAGTGGTACCGGAATTGGTGGAGTTTTAATGCAAGAAAAACGAGCAATTGCATACTTTAGTGAAAAACTCTCCGGTGCTCAACTTAACTATCCCATCTATGACAAAGAATTGTATGCTTTAGTGCGTGTCCTACATGTTTGGGAACATTATCTTAGACCTCATGAGTTTGTCATACACACCGATCATGAAACACTTAAATACCTAAAAGGACAAACTAAGTTGAACAAGCGTCATGCTAAATGGAGTGAATTTATTGAATCTTTCCCATATGTGATCAAGTACATTAAGGGCAAGGAAAATGTAGTTGTCGATGCACTTTCATGCATATGCACGCTTGTCAGTAAACTTGAGTTGAATGTTATTGGCTTTGAGAACATAAAAGACTTGTATGCTAATTATCCATCTTTTGCACCTCATTATGCTAAATGTTTGATGCATACATCTTGGGAACAATATTACATCAAGGATGGTTATCTTATGAGAGCTAACAAACTATGCATTCCCGAGTCTTCTCTTCGTTTGCTCCTTTTGCAAGAGGCTCATGGAGGCGGACTCATGGGACACTTTGGACGCGACAAGACTTTCGCCACGCTCTTCAAGAACTACTTTTGGCCCAAGATGTTCCGCGACGTCTCACGCTTCACCACCTGATGCTCTACATGTCACAAAGCTAAGTCTAAAGCTCAATCTCATGGTCTTTACATGCCTCTTCCTATTCCTTATCAACCTTGGGAAGACATTAGTATGGATTTTCTACTTGCTTTGCCTAGAACTCAAAATGGAAAGGATTCCGTGTTTGTTGTTGTGGACCGGTTTTCTAAGATGGCACATTTTATTTCTTGCAACAAGATAGACGATGCTTCACATATTGCAAATCTCTTTTGTAGGGAAATCTTGCGCCTCCATGGAATACCAAAGACAATCGTCTCTGACCGCGACGTCAAGTTGTTGAGTTACTTTTGGAAGACTCTATGCACCAAGCTCGGAATCAAGCTATTGTTCTCATCCGCATACCATCCTCAAACCGACGGCCAAACGGAGGTGACAAACCGGACACTATCCACTCTACTTCGTGTGTTGATCAAGAAGAACATCAAGGAGTGGGAGGCCTGTCTACCCATCGCCGAGTACGCCTACAACCGCGCAAGACATTCGACTACCGGCAAGTCCCCCTTCGAGGTCGTCTACGGCTTCAACCCGTTGTCCCCATTGGACATCCTACCTCTCCCTCTACAAGAGCGCACCAACATGGATGCGAGTGCACGCGCAAGCTACATCAAGAAGATGCATGAAGATACAAGAAACATCATCGAGCGCCACGTACATCGACTAGCCACCAAGGTCAACGTTAACAAACAACCCATGATCTTCAATATAGGTGATCTCGTGTGGCTACACCTTCGCAAGGACCGCTTCCCCAACGAACGCAAGTCCAAACTACTACCTCGAGCCGATGGACCATTCAAGGTGCTCCCATGCTACAACAACAACACCTACAAGATTGAACTCCCACGAGACAAGTACAACGTGAGCAACATCTTCAACGTCAAAGACCTCTCGCCTTTCCATGGTGATGAAGATCTTGATCCGAGGTCGGATCCTTTCGAAGGGAGGGGAGATGATGCGGAGCATCCTTCCATCATCTCCATGGACTCTACATCAACACATCCACCCCCACAAGGACCCATGACAAGAGCTAGAGCACGTGCTTTGGAAACCGAGGTGAACTCCTTCCTACTAGACTTGCATATGGACACAAATGGAACATGTATACTACCTCACCAAAATATGATATGCATCCTTAGGTATGAAGTGGAACATCACCAAGGAGCTCAGGAGCATCCCCAAGGAGAAGGAGAACCACCCCAAGGCCATAAGGATCAAGAAGGAGTGCAACAGCCGCAAAATAGCATGTCCCAGGTGACCCTGTGCGCATGGGCCCCAGAGACCCCGTGCCCACGGGCTACACAGGAACCCGGCACTGGAGCACCCCGTGCGCACGGGCTTGTACCGTGCCCACGGGACCCCCGTGCGCACGGGCCCAACTTACCCCGTGCGCACAGGCCTCCCAGGATAGCCGGCTGAGATGGGATCTCTGACTCCCCTTCGTCTCCTTCGACCCCAAGCCTATATAACTCGTACCTAGGGCCATGTTTAGGGTTAGCAAAGTATTGGATGATATGTTGGTGAGCTTTGCTCCATTACCTTCCCTCTTTGAGGATCAAGACCCCATTAGGGAAGAATCCTTGAGGATTTCAAGACCTCCATTGGGAGAAGACTACCACCAAGACCCCTCTTCCTTTGGATTTGGGATGAACTTTTCCATTGTATCTTTCCTTTGATTTTGTTTGAGACTTGTGGATCTTGTGTTGTTACTCTAGTGGATGTGTAATCGGGAATTGTTGGAGTGATTGTCCCTTTGTGTTCATCCTTGTGTTCTTGTGATTTATCTCCATTTTTTCCCTCCAAGTGTGAAAAGGTCCTTCCTAGGGTTCTACCCTACATCAACGTGGCTCATGATACCAAGATGATGTAGGGCGGAACCCTAGGGGCCGATCTTTCACGTTTGGAGTGGATCCTACGGGAAAACACGAAGAACGCGCAGAAAACACAAGGGAAAACACGGGGAGAAACGAGAGAATCACTCCACCGACAAGTAATTGATCACACAAGGGCTAGATCACCGAACACATAAGGTAGCACAAGATTCAAAATCAATAAAGGAAAGATACAAGAGTAACCGTTCTTCTCCGACAGGAGGTCTTGAATCCATGAGGGGATCTTCCCGTAAAGGGGTCTTGAATCCAAGTGGATCTTCTCCGAAGAGGCCGCGGTCTCTCACGAGGAGGAGATCCGATGGATGAGCGAGGCTCTATCTCACAAATGAGCTAAATCAACGCTAACCCTAACTAGGAGGAGGTGGGGGAGTATATATAGTGCTAGCCCACGAAGGGGTAAGTGAGAGGGGGATACATGGGCCCTTGGCCCGCTCTCTGTGCGCAGACAGGCGCCGGATGTCCGGGCTGGGGGGCCGGATGTCCGGGCGGGGAGGCCGGATGTCCGGGCTGGCCTGGGTGCCCTGCGGTTGCTCTCTGGATACCAGGGGCCGGATTTCTGGCGTGGAGGGCCGGATGTCCGGGGCTTCGGGAGGAGCCGGATGTCCGGGGCACGGGACCGGATGTCCGGGCTGTCGGGGTCGCCTCCAGATGCATTATGTGATGGAGGCTGGATTTCCGGTGGTTGGGCCAGATGTCCAGGACATGGCCGGATGTCCGGCTGCTGTAGCAGCAGACTCTTCTTCTTTCTTCTTCCTTTGCTTCAGCGCACGCTTGGCCTTGGGCCTTGGGTTCTCCATGGTCTCCTCGGGTGTACCTGAGTATGCACAAGGTCCACACTTGAAGTAGCAACCATGTCTCACACGAATGGAAAGGGGAAGCATTTAGGAACGGGTTCACCTTGTGTCCAATGGCGCATAGTCGAGGTCTCATCTTATGTATCCTTGGGGCTTGGAGAGTAGTCGGAGTGTACATGGGGATGAACGTGGGATGCTCCGCATCATACGGCTTCTCCAACAACCAAGCTTCAGCAACTCCTCCAACATCTACATCAACCAAACCTACTCCAAGCAACGACGACAAGCCGAGTTACAAGAAAACTTTGTCAAGTTCAAGTCGTCTTCCTCCTACTACAAGCAACTTCAAGCCGCGCGCTTCTTCATCTACTCCGAACAATGAGACCGTCAAGACAAGCTCCTTCAAATGTTTCACTTGCGGTGGCCGAGGCCACAAGTCCTATGAATGCACAAACAAGCGCACCATGATCCTCAACGACGATGGCACCTACGACTCAGTGAGTGAAGATGAAATGGAAGCTATTGAGCAAGTGGTCATGCATAGGCGAGTGGATGAAGATAAAGATGACCAAGTCTTTTGTGATGAAGATACGAGCCCCGCTCTTGTTGTCTCCAAGGTCTTGACTCCTCAACATCAACAAGAAGAAGACCAACGATGCCACATCTTCCACACAAAGGCCGGCATCAATGGAAGGTCCATCAAGGTCATCATCGACGGAGGTAGTTGCCACAACTTGGCAAGTGAACAACTATGCTCCAAGCTTCAATTGGTAAAGAGGACGCACCCGCACCCCTACAAGGTTCAATGGCTAAGTGACTCCGGCACTATCCGAGTTGAGCATACGGTCCAAGTCTCCTTCAAAATTGGTGCATATGAAGACACTTTGGAGTGTGATGTGGTCCCCATGACCGTTTGCCACCTCCTTCTTGGTAGGCCATGGCAATTCGACCGTGGTGTCATCCACAACGGGCGCACCAACCACTATAGCTTCAAGATCAAAGGGAAGGAATATGTGCTACGACCTATGTCTCCTAGTCAAGTGATAGCCGAAAAGCAAGCCACCCATCATGGAGAGAAGAGTGAGAAAGTGATCCACCAAAAAGTGAGTGAGAGCCACAAGCCAAACTTGAGCGCCTCTTCGCCTAGAGAGAAAAAGCTCATACTATTTGCCACCAAAAGTGAGATGAGAGAAGTGTGTGAGAACCCATCGAGTGTGATGCACTTTGTCCTTGGGTGCAAGGATGGAGAACCCAAAACTAACACCTCTCACGAGCTAGCTTTAGTGTTTCAATCTCTTTTGCAGGAATTCCAAGATGTTTTCCCCGATGAGCTACCTCCGGGTCTACCTCCTCTACGAGGCATTGAGCATCGAATTGACCTCATCCCTGGAGCGCCACTTCCAAACAAAGCTCCGTACCGTGTCAATCCCGAAGAAACCAAGGATATTCAATGGCAAGTACAACAACTAATCGACAACGGTCATGTACGTGAAAGCTTAAGCCCTTGTGCTGTTCCGGTTATAGTTGTGCCTAAGCCCGATGGAAGTTTCCGCTTGTGTTCTGATTGTAGACCTATAAATGCTATTACCGTTCGCTATAGGCATCCCATTCCTCGCTTAGATGATATGCTTGATGAACTTAGTGGAGCCAACTTTTTCTCCAAAATTGATCTTAAAAGTGGCTATTACCAAATCCGCATTCAAGAGGGTGATGAATGGAAAACTGCTTTCAAAACCAAATTTGGCTTAAATGAGTGGTTGGTCATGCCTATGGGTTTGTCGGAGGCTCCCGGTACTTTCGTGTGTCTCATGTATTATGTGCTTCGCCCTTATATTGGAGTCTTTGTTGTGGTTTACTTCGATGATATTCTTGTGTTTAGCAAAATCATGAAAGAGCATCTTAATCATGTTAGGGCTGTTTTGCAAACCCTTCGCAAAGAAAGTCTTTATGCAAACATGAAAAAGTGCACATTTGGTGTTGACAAAGTGGTTTTCTTGGGTTTTGTTGTCTCTTCCAAGGGTGTCCATGTTGATGAATCTAAAATTGAAGCAATTTAAACTTGGCCCCAACCCACCAATTTGCAACAAGTGCGTAGTTTTCTTGGTCTAGCAGGTTTTTATCGTCGCTTTGTGAAAGATTTTAGCACTATCGTAGCTCCTTTGCATGCCTTGAGTAAGAAGAATGCTCCTTTTGTTTGGGGATCTTTGCAATCCACTGCTTTTGATGAGCTCAAGTCTTTGCTTACTCATGCTCCGATTCTCGCTTTGCCCAATTTTGACAAAACTTTTGAGGTTCATTGTGATGCAAGTGGTACAGGAATTAGCGGAGTTTTGATGCAAGAAAAAAGAGCCATTGCCTATTTTAGTGAAAAACTTGCCGGTGCTCAACTTAACTATCCCATCTATGACAAAGAATTGTATGCTTTGGTGCATGTGCTACATGTTTGGGAACATTATCTTAGACCTCATGAGTTTGTCATCCATACCGATCATGAAACGCTTAAGTACTTAAAAGGTCAAACTAAGTTGAACAAGCGTCATGCCAAATGGAGTGAATTTATTGAATCTTTTCCCTATGTGATCAAGTACATTAAGGGTAAGGAAAATGTAGTTGCCGATGCACTTTCATGCATGTGCACGCTTGTCACTAAACTTGAGTTGAATGTTATTGGCTTTGAGCACATAAAAGACTTGTATGCTAATGACCCATCTTTTGCTATTCCTTATGCTAAGTGTTTGACACATACTTCTTGGGAACAATATTACTTCGTTTGCTCCTTTTGCAAGAGGCTCATGGAGGCAGACTCATGGGACATTTTGGACGCGACAAGACATTCGCCATGCTCTCCAAGAACTACTTTTGGCCCAAGATGTTCCGCGACGTCTCACGCTTAACCACCCGATGCTCTACATGTCGCAAAGCTAAGTCTAAAGCTCAATCCCATGGTCTTTACATGCCTCTTCCTATTCCTTATCAACCTTGGGAAGACGTTAGCATGGATTTTGTACTTGGTTTGCCTAGAACTCAAAATGGCAAGGTGATGAGGACATGGCTACCACAGTTACACCCATATCCCCTACTATTTTACCTCTTGGAACAGTTGCTAGAGCTCAGATACGCCAATTAAATTACCAGGTACTTACGTTTCTTTGTAATGTTTCTAATGTTCATGTGAATATGATGCTGCCTAACATAGATACATTTGTGTTGCTTGCAATTGAAGGGCCTAGCACAGACAAGAAGGTTGAACATTGGAGCATGGTCAAGCACGGAGATGAAGGTGCGTGCAAAGAGAACAAGAACGGAGGTTCAAGTGGAGATTTCCAGACTTTGAAGCCACCATGATGACATACAAGATGGTGGACGAAATATACAAGATGGCCTTTCATAAATTTCGTCCATAGCTTATTATTGGTGTTGCGCCAACTTATTTTGGGCCAGGCCCATGTAATATATTTTTAGAGTCCAAATTTTAGGGAAAACGACTTAGGAGGTGTTTTAGTCCCACCTTGCCAAGGGTGGACAAAATCCCCTCTCTTTTCCCTATAAATATAGCCCTTAAGGCATCCTTAGACTTGGGTTTTATTTAGTTAAAAGTTAGCCATCGCTGCAACTTCGTGTACTTCGTTTCTGTCCAACGACCAGACCAAGACCGCTAATGAAACCCCACTTTTATCAATACTTCATCCATATTCGCAATATTCAGATTGCTTAATCATATTCTTCTTGTTTTTTGATTGCTTGCAGGAATAGACCTTCGTGGTCAGGTTGATCGCGCTCCAGCGTGGTCAATAACCTCTCGGAGTTGGTTTAGCGATTGCTAAGGCGCAACATCGTTGCACGTTCGTAGTCGGATTGTCAAAGTCGTCTCCACCAAATTGATAGTTATCATCTCATCTAAAGATCGGGACACCCCGCCTCTATCACAAGGATTCCGTGTTTGTTGTTGTGGACCGATTTTCTAAGATGGCACATTTCATCCCTTGCAACAAGATAGACTATGCTTCACACGTTGCAAATCTCTTTTGTAGGGAAATCTTGCGTCTCCATGGAGTACCAAAGACAATCGTCTCCGACCGCGACGTCAAGTTCTTGAGTTACTTTTGGAAAACCCTATGCGCCAAGCTCGGAATTAAGCTCTTGTTCTCTTCCGCATACCATCCTCAAACCGACGGCCAAACGAAGGTGACGAACCATACACTCTCCACTCTACTTCGCGTGTTGATCAAGAAGAACATCAAGGAGTGGGAGGAGTGTCTACCCATCGTCGAGCACGCCTACAACCGTGCAAGACATTTGACGACCGACAAGTCCCCCTTCGGGGTCGTCTACGCCTTCAACCCGTTGTCCCCATTGGACATTCTACCTCTTCCTCTACAAGAGCGCACCAACCTCGACGCAAGTGCCTGTGCAAGCTACATCAAGAAGATGCATGAAGATACAAGTGATGAGGACATGACTACCTTGGATATGACCAAAAATATTGCAAACATGCATATTTGTCAGGTGATTTCTAGTGCAAACTATTCAATAATCTATTTATGTTATCCAGAACAAAAATACTTCACACACTTTTGTGTTTTGTCTAATTGCAGGTGTATGGGACATTTGTATAATCCACATATGAAGATAATGAAGAAAGAGATGTTTATTTGCTGTTCAAAAAGTTCTCTCACGTCACTTTTGGCCCAAAAGAAGATAGAGTCCAACTGGACTCAGATTCGGACTACACAGACATACCTGACTCAAAACGTCAACAACTTTTTCATACGGACTCCGAATTGGGTGATTCTTTTTTTTGTTGGAAAGTAGATTTCGTGCTCTTTCCAAAGCAATTGGATTCACCTTAAAATTCGTTCGGAGCGTTGAGTTATGGACGAAACAATCTGATGCTGCAGCAGAATCCGAGTCAAACTACAAGTCCAAAGGTGTTACGTCACCTCCACTTGGGCCCATTGGCCTTGTACGACCTAGGGTTAGTTTTAGGCTGCCTTGGGACGTCCTCCCACCTCCTTGGCCGCCACCCCTTGCTCCTATATAACTAGATCCATCTAGTAGCTTTTCCCTTGGGATTTGTTTAGTTAAAAGTTAGCCATTGCAACTTCGTTTACTTCTTTTGTGTCCAACGACCAGACCAAGACCGCTTACGGATCCCCACCTTTATCAGTACTTTATATATATTCGCAATATTCGGATTGCTTTATCATATTATTGCTTGTTTTTCGATTGTTTGCAGGAATAGACCTTCATGGTCAGGTTGATCGTGCTCCGGCGTGGTCAATAACCTCTCGGAGTTGCTTTAGCGATTGCTAGGGCGCAACGTCGTGCATGTTTGTAGTCGGATCGTCAAAGTCGTCTCCACCAAATCGATAGTTATCATCTCATCGAAAGATCGGGACACCTCCGCCTCTATCAACTGGTATCAGTTTTTAGGTTGCTCGGTGAGATTTTCCAGTTATCCTTAGATTCGATTTATTTTCTTACCTATTGTCCAAGAAAAAGCCACAAAAAAAAGTTAGATCTATTCATCTTTTGTCCTAGCCAGTCCAAGCCTTTGCAATTTTCTTTTCATTGTTTGCATTATTGAATTATCGGTTGCATCGTCGTGTCTAGTTGCTGGTCTTAGTGTCTAGTTCCTTTAGAGTTTCAAGTTCTGTTCACATTAGTCACGCCGCCGCTGCATCATTATCCCTTCCGCTGTCCACCATCCCATCCATCAGTTTCCACTACGTGCTACGCACTGATCATTGTCATAATCATAGTTGAGGTCATTCACATCTTTGCTGATCCAATCTGCATCTTATGTAGTTTGTCTTGGAAAGAGGGAAAAAAAGATAGAGAAAAAGAAAAGAAAAAAAGGAAATAAGAAAAAGAAAAAGAGACAGAAGAAAAAGAAAAAAAAGTGTGAGAAAAAAAAGAGAGAAGAAAAAAAATTCGGATCTATCTAGAATCAATCTCGTACCTGAATTCGGATTGGAATCTGTTTTGCGCACTCTTCAGTAAAACAGGTGTATCTTCCTCATACGAAGTCCGTTTTGGCTCCGTGAGTATTCAAATTAAAGCTAGCAACGAGCCGCGTCTAAATAGTTGCAGAAACTAGTTCAATATTTGACACCTCAAAATCGGCTTCTAAATAGGTCTTTTTGCCCTCCGAAGTTCGTGAACACAACTTGTTTCAATTGTTCAGGCCATCTTTAGAATTCTTTGACTCCTTATATCACTTCGGGATTGAGTGATTATTTTTGCATTGGAAAGGTTGAGTTAGTAGCATTCTTTGAAAAAAAAATTCAGAAAATTGGCTCAAACTTTTTAAGAGGAAAGTTGGAGAGAGAGTTGTCGTATATCCTGCTTGGCAGTTGTTTTTCATCATTATCTTCACCGCCGTTGTGATCTTCACTTATATCTTGCTGTCTAGAGCTACTTAGTATCCTTCATTGATGATAGTTGTGCTACGCCGTGACCTCATTAGTGTTCTAGGCTCACGTCTCTAGTCCGATCTAGCCTAGGACCAGCACAGTACCATCGTTGAGCGTTTATTCAACATTGCACCTTTGAATTGATTATTGCTAAAAAAAATTTGCTACCATATATAGCCAACCCAGCTCCACATATTTCTACACCGTGTATACGTACGTTCCCCCTGGCAATCGCTTTACACAATCTTCAGAGTTACTTGACACCGCTGGTTGCCTGTCACCACCTGCTGCATGGTAAGAACTTGTAAGATATTGATATTTGCTATACTGTGAGCGTTCTACCACCACATCCTAGTAGTTCATAGGAACATTATTCTCGAATTTTGTTTCTTATTTCTACTAATCATGACAGGTTCCGGAGATAGAAGTTCTTGGATGACGGACACATCTCCACCATCACGAGAGTTGGGACAACACACACAAGCACATGGTCAGGTTATCTCTTTACCGTCATTTGAGGGTAGATTTAATCCTGCTATTTATCTTGCTTGGGAGCTTGAAGTTGAACAAGTTTTTAGTCACCATGACTTTTCTGAACTTGAGCGAGTACGAGCTGCTACTAGAGCATTTACTGGTTTTGCTTCTGTTTGGTGGAGTGTGCAGTGTAAGAAAAACAATGATAACCAACCCACAACTTGGAAAGATTTGAAAGATGTAATGAGACAACAAATTTTCCCTCCTTACTATTGTCGTGAATTGCTTCGCAAATTTGAACAATTTAAACAAGGCAACAACACTGTTCATGCTTACTACCAAGAGTTCAAATCTTATATGCATCATTGTGACATAGAAGAATCCGAGGATGATACAATGAATATATTTTTGGTTGTTTGAACCATGATATTCAGGCAAGATTTCAGTATATTGCTCGTTGCATTACTGGTATGTATGTTCATGCTTGTACCTTTGAGAGACAATTACAGGAGGATGCATTGGGTGACTACAACAACTACTATTCCAGTTCATGCTCGCCACCGCCGGTTGGTTCCTCCACCGTTGCACCTACTAGAGCAGCCCTACCTCGGATTGTGAGCGCGACATCATCTCAAGAGTATGGTGCATTGTCTACGTCTGTACCTACATCAGCTACGTCTTTGCGACAAGGTAACAGTAAATGTATTGATGATATAACTTCACGTGAGAATGATGCATCCCTAGTTAACTTGAATGCATCAGGTGTTGAGTTACCTGGTGATTTGAGCACAACACCTATTTTAGAGAATCTTGGTACTGTCATGAATGCCTCATGTGATCAAACAACTGAAATACCAACAATTTTGAGTGCACCTATTGAATTAACTATTGATGCAAAAGAATCAATGTTTAATCATCTTGATATGACCTCTAATCTTGGTGATGATTCTGTGTTGAATGACTTATTGCATGTTTGCTTATTTAAGCATGTTGTAGCATGTAAATTTGATGCAAGTAAGGTTTATTCACCAATGTTGGGATGGTTTAATGATGAACATTGTCAATCTTTTGAAATGAATAAGAGCTTCACTTTTATGTGCAAACTGAGTTGCAATATTTTCATGCCTTCTACTTCTTGTGCTAATTTTTTGGCTTTAGATTTTATGAACTATGCAAGTTACTCATATATTCATGTGTCATATATGCAAAAATTGAGCGAAGTAAAAATAGATGACATATATATATATACAACATGTACACCTTGTCTCTTTTGTTAGCCACATTTCAGATTAAGCAACGCCGGGGACGACTTTTTTTCATGAAGGGGAGGATGATGAGGACATGACTACCTTGGATATGACCAAAAATATTGCATACATGCATATTTTTCAGGTGATTTGTAGTGCAAACTATTCAATAATCTATTTATGTTATCCAGAACAAAAATACTTTACACACTTTTGTGTTTTGTCTAATTGCAGGTGTATGGGACATTTGTACAATCCACATATGAAGATAAGGAAGAAAGAGATGTTTATTTGCTGTTCAAAAAGTTCTCTCACGTCACTTTTGGCGCAAGAGAAGATAGAGTCCTACTAGACTCGGATTCGGACTACACAGACATACCTGACTCAAAACGTCAACAACTTTTTCATACGGACTCCGAATTGGGTGATTGGTTTTTTGTTGTAAAGTAGATTTTGTGCTCTTTCCAAAGCAATTGGATTCACCTTAAAATTCACCCGGAGCGTTGAGTTATGGATGAAACAATCGATGCTGCAGCAGAATCCGAGTCAAACTACAAGTCCAAGGGTGTTACGTCACCTCCACTTGGGCCCATTGGCCTTGTACGACCTAGGGTTAGTTTTAGGCTGCCTTGGGACGTCCTCCCACCTCCTTGGCCGCCACCCCTTGCTCCTATATAAGTAGATCCATCTAGTAGCTTTTCCCTTGGGATTTGTTTAGTTAAAAGTTAGCCATTGCAACTTTGTGTACTTCGTTTGTGTCCAACGACCAGACCAAGACCGCTTACGGATCCGCACCTTTATGAGTACTTTATATATATTCGCAATATTTAGATTGCTTTATCATATTCTTGCTTGTTCTTCGATTGCTTGCAGGAATAGACCTTCGTGGTCAGGTTGATCGTGCTCCGGCGTGGTCAATAACCTCTCGGAGTTGGTTTAGCGATTGCTAAGGTGCAACGTCGTGCACGTTTGTAGTCTGATCGTCAAAGTCGTCTCCACCAAATCTATAGTTATCATCTCATCGAAAAATCGGGACACCTCCGCCTCTATCAACAAGACACACCATCGAGCGCCAACTACAACGACTCGCGACCAAGCTCAACGTCAATAAGCATACCATGATATTCAACATTGGAGACCTCATGTGGCTACACCTTCGCAAGGACCGCTTCCTGATGTAGGGTCCTATGTGGATGATCTTTCACGTTTGGAGTGGATCCTACGGGGAGTCACGAAGAACACACGGAAGCACAAAGGGGAAAGACGTGGAAAACGAGAGAGAGAAACACTAAACCAACAAGGAATCAATCACACGAGTGCTAGATCACTGACAACATAGAGTATCATATGATCCACAATCAACAAAGGTAAGGATACAAAGGAACCGTTCTTCTCCGTACGGAGGTCTTGATAGTCTTCCCTAGAAAGGGGTCTTGAATCCGCTTGGGGGATCTTCTCCGAAGAGGTCGTGAGATCCGAGGAGAAGTAACCAAGTGGATGAGCAAGGCTCTCACACAAAATATGAGCTAAACCAATGCTAAACCTAACTAGGAGGAGGTGGAGGAGTATATATAGTCATGGGTGAATGAAAGCGTAAGTGGTGTCGGCCCAACACACGGGCGGACGCACAGGCGTCGGACGTCCGGAGGACGTCGGTCGTCCGGAGCTTCAGGATGGTCCGGATGTCCGGAGATGTCGGACATCCGTAGTTTCGACTCGGGTGCTGGTCGTTCGGTCGTCCGGTGGCGTCGGTCGTCCGTGGCCCTGGGAGTCGTCGGACGTCCGGTGTCTGGCGGTCGTACGGGCGCTGTAGGTTGCTTCGGCTGTAGTCGATCTGGCTGGTGGAGTCTCCAGGCGTTGGACGTCCGAAGATCGTCGGTCGTCCGGCGGCTGTCGGACGTCCGAGCGCTGTAGCTTCCCAGCAGCTCTTCCTCTTGTTCCTTGCGCTTGGTGTCCTCGCCGTCTTGTCCAATGCTCGTAGTTGTTTCATGGCCTTCCTCTTGGTTGCTGGACATGCATAGCACACACGTTTGAGGTAGTAGCCATGTCTTACATGTGGAAAGTGATGATTCGGAGAGGAGCGAGTTGACCTTGTGTCCAATGGCGTATAGTTGAGGTCTCGTCATAAGTCCTCTTGGTGTTTGGAGAGTAGTCGGAGTGTACATGGGGATGAACGTGGGACGCTCCGCATCATCTCCCCCCCCCTTGGGAAAGATCCGACCACGTGATAGAGGCAAAGGTGTCCCGTCTTTCGATGAGATGGTGGATTTCGCTTTGGTGGAAGTCGACTTTGACGATCCGACTACGAACGTGCGAGGACGTCGCGCCTTAGCAATCGCTAAACCAACTCCGAGAGGTTATTAACCACGCCGGAGCACGATCAACCTGACCACGAGGGTCTGTTTCCTGCGAGCAAACGAAGAACAAGCAAGAAACTAAGATTGCAATCTGGATATTGCGAATATAAGATGAAAACTTTATTGATCAAGGTGGGGTTCTGTGACGCCTTTGTCTGGTCGTTGAACACAAACGAAGTACGCGAAGTTGCAGCTATGGCGAACTTTTAATCTAAACAAAACCCAAAGTCTAAACGATGCCCTAAGGGTTGTATATATGGAGGAAGAGGGGGGAATTTCGTGGCCCTTGGTGGAGGAGTCCGAAATCAACCCTATCTCTTGTTTCCCCACACATACGGACTCTAAAAATAGCCTATACTTATGTATTTCGAAATTACATGGGCCTGGCCCAATAATAAGGTGACGCAGCACCTAAAATAGCCTCGGGACGAAATTTATGAAGTGGCATCTTGTATATTTCGTCCAAGGCTTCATGCACCCATTATGGTGGCTTCAAAGTCCTGAAATTATCACTTGTAACTCCGTTCTTGTTCCCCTTGCACATGCCATCATCTCCATGTTTGTTCTTGCTCCAATGTTCATCCTTCTCCAAGCTAGGCCCTTCATTTGTAAGCAAAACAAATGTATCCAATTTAGGCAGCATCATATTCTCATGAACATTAGAATCATTACCAAGAAACGAAAGTACCTGGTAATTTAGTTGGCGTGCACGAGCTCTAGTAATTGGTCCAGTATGTATAGCAACAGGGGCTGTGGGTGTAACAATTGTATTGATGTCCTCATCATCCTCCCCTTCTTGAAATGAAGTCGTCCTCGACGGAAGTCCATCTTCCTCACCCAAATAAGGCTTCAAATCTGCAATGTTAAAAGTGGGACTAACCCCAAAATCTGCAGGCAGCTCAAGTTTATATGCATTATCATTTATTTTCTCTTAGACCTTAAAGGGACCATCAGCACGTGGCATTAGCTTTGATTTGCGCAAATCAGGAAATCTATCCTTACGCAAATGTAACCAAACAAGATCTCCAGGTGCAAACACAACATGTTTTCTACCCTTATCTCCAGCAAGTTTATATTTAGCATTCATACACTCAATGTTTTCCTTAGTTAACTCATGCATTTTTAAAATCAATTCAGCACGTTGTTTAGCATCAAAATTAACCTTCTCCGAAGATGGAAGAGGCAACAAATCAATAGGTGCACGAGGTAGGAAACCATACACAACTTCAAAAGGGCACATCTTAGTAGTAGAATGCAATGAACGATTATAAGCAAATTCAATATGAGGCAAGCATTCCTCCCACATTTTCTTATTATTCTTCAAAACAGCCCTAAGCATAGTAGACAACGTTCTATTGACTACTTCAGTTTGTCCATCAGTTTGGGGGTGACAAGTAGTACTAAAAAGCAGTTTAGTCCCCAACTT